>NC_046292.1:83002850-83243127 GCF_004115265.2 Rhinolophus ferrumequinum
GGGTCTTAATTAATTTTGCTCCAAAAGACGCATTAGAGCTGATGGTATGGCTAGGTCTTCTTTTCGGGGAAGCACGGTAGTAAACTTGGTTAACTGTTTGTCCAATTGGTACAAATTCATAATGAATAATCCAGCTGATACCAAAAAGGTTAGCAACATCATTGCAATAAGTTCGCGAACTTAATTGTCACACATCGTGTATATATATTATATCTTGTTCCCAAATCTGATTCTTCAAAGGGAACAGTTACCCCTCCCCTACTAGTTCCTTCCGTAAGGGAGGAAGCATAGTTGGTAATGTCTGGTCTCTCTATGCTCTTTCATTCCCTCTGTCCCTGGTCAGGGGAGGAGTGACTTATCTAATTAGTACATTTAGAAAAAATAAACTGGGTGTGCTGAGCTCGGCGCCTCCCACATTCCTCTTGGGTACGAGCTGCCTTCTGCCTCCCCTGACAGGCCTTCCCCATAGGGAGGGCCACCCTAGTTCAACATTGCCTCAGCTTAGGGTTGATTAACAGGCCTGACTGGCTCTCACATTACTGTATGTTCTCTGACTTAGTCTTTGTTGTTAATAAAGAAGATGTTTTGGCCTCCATATGTTTCACTCATTTTTTAAATTTCTCAGTTGAGCAACATTTATTCATTGTTCCTCCTCAGTGATCCCACACTGTTTTAAAGTAGGTAAGGGAAGGAATTGTTAAGTGCCAGGAATTCAGCATTTATGTACTGCTTCTCAGATACTGGTTGATCTAAACGTTTGATCTTTAAAAGCCTGGCAATAGGCAATAGGCCTGAATTTTAGCCATTGATCTCTAAATATTGTGGGAAAAATATGCTAAATGTGGGATAGCTGCAAGGTAACTAAGACAAGACTCCTGTCCTCAGGAAATGCAGTCCTATGCAAGAATTTACCAAATACTTAGTTTTTGCTAGACATCTGAGCTTGCGAGTCGCAATGTAAAAAAAATAAACAAAAATGCCCCCTTACCTAAAGGAACCCAACCAACTCAACACTTTTTCAACATTGACTCATCTGTGCTTCGTGAAATCAATTTAGTGAGTTATGACCAGCCACTAATGAAATAGAATAGGGTAGAGTAGATCAATGTGTACTACAAGTAGCAAGTGCTACTCAAGAAAATTATTGCGGTTATCTGTGTGTGTGTGTGTGTGTATGTGTGAGTTGCAATGCAACATGTATTCTTACTGTGGATTATAGTTTTTAAAAAGTTGAAGATCCATAGTCTAGCAGGGAAAGTCAGACATGTATATAAGTGACAACAGTAAAATATATTTTATATGTATAACACAGGGTTTCTATAGATGAGATTGAGGCTTAGGGAATCTAAAAAATTGGTAGTAGGTGATGGATAGATTTAACATGCAAAGCCGGATCAATCTGACTTAAAGAAAATTTTGTTTCTGTTGTGCCACAAGATTGGGGGTGACATTGGGAAATTTATTTGGTAAAGGGGAAGATTAAGCAAAAAGACATGAGCAAAGTCTTGAAGTCAGGAAAATGCATCTCGTGTGTGTATGTGGGAGAAAGAGTTGGATCCTTAAGATTCCATGGAAAAGACACAATGTCTTTCAGTTCCAGTGAATTTGGAGTAGAGGTGTATATGGTGGTGAGAACTATTCTGTAATTAGACTCTGGCTATGAATTCTGACATGGTTGAATTAGTTCATCTCTCTAAGAGATTAGGCTCTGTCACATTTGTAACATTGTAAAATAGGCACAATAATAGTACCTTCTTCGTAGGTTGTTTGAGAATTTAATGAGATGCTATAGAGAGCTTACTTAGCATTGTGCCCTGACTTAGAAGGTCTTCAATAAATGTTGGCTATTAATCTTAATAACATAATATATTCTAACATATAATGCAAGGAACTGGGTAGCAGATAGGATTTCATTCAATTCGTTTTTACTTAATTTGGAAACGTTCTTTTAGGGTTTGATCAGAGAAGCAGAACCACCATGTGCTTATGCAATAAGCTAATAAGGGAATTATTGTAAGAATTAAAGGCAATTCTGTGAATTAAAAGACACTATTAGAAGAATTTTTGTAAGAATCAAGGCAGGGCAGTCCATGCAGGTCTTTCCCTCATGTCTAGTGCGGAGTCTACAGTTGCTATACTGGCAATTGGAAAAGAAGTTTGGATGTGGGTGAGGTCAAGGACCAACTAGGACGAATGAAGACAACTGCTACCTACAAAGACTAACTGGAACCCACCTCTCCCCACCTCCAATCTCGATGCCACAGGTGACAACATGTAGGGGAAGCTGGAACCCTACACCATGCAGCTGCACACACACCCAATCCGGGAGTTGGAGATGTGCCAGAAGCTGGAGGGTACTCGTTTCCCAAGGCTGCCATGACAAAGCACTGCAAACTGGGTGGCTTAAAACAAGAGAAATGCATTCTCTCACAGTTCTGGAGGCTACAAGTCTCAAATCAAGGTGCCGGCAGGGCCATGCTCCAGAGCTCTGAAGGCTCCAGGTGAGAATCCTTCCTAGCATCCAGTGGCTGGCAGTCCTTCGCCTTCCTTGGCTTGAAGCTGCATCACTCCAATCTCTGCCTCCGTTGTCATGTGACATTCCCCCTATGTGTTTGTATCTCTGTGTATTCACGTGCCCTTTTTACAAGGATGCTAGCCATTGGATTTACGGCCCACGCTGATCTAGTAGGACCTCATCTTAATGTAACTAATTATACTCGCAAAGACCCTATTTCCAGATGAGTTCCAGGTGGATATGAATTTAGGGAAAGGTAGAGGACAATGCCATTCAATCCTGTATGTGGAGAAACCTAGGTTAGGTGCTTCCCCATGGCAATAGGTGGGCTGGCGGAAGATCAGAGACAATGTGCTTGGCACTTTCCAACAGTCATTAAAACATTTAAAAAATAATTGATAATAGCTTCGTTTCTACCTCCCAGATAGCATCCAAAATGTCTCCATTGGTCAACACTGATCCAGAACCACACAGAAAGGAAATTCTGGGAAATTCCACCTTAGCTAAGTTGACATAGTACAAAGCCAACACAATGCGAGTCAATGCGGATTTTTTTTTTTTCTAAGCAGGGAAATGACTTGATGGAAAAGTTGTTTTGAAAACAACGATCTGTCAGCAGATTGGAGCTGAGATTGGGGGTGAGAAAATATTGGCAACATTAAGAGACCATTGGCCTAGTCTGAGAGAGTGAGCTTAACTTTCTTTGATTGTGCTTTTCGTAATGGCAGACTAGATAAGTGGGGCCAACCCCCGGATGAAAACAACTTAAAAATCTGAATTAAAAAAAAAAAATCTTCCTGAATATCCAGAACTGATAAAATAATGAGGAGGAATGGGGCCAAGATAGGGAAGTAGACAGAAATGGAAATCTAGGAACGTGAGCCGGGCATTTGGGGGCTCTTTCACCCAGAGGAGCATTGGAAGGTCCTGCAGAGGACACTGAGCAGTGCTTCCCACAGGTCTGCGGACCATGTTGAGGCTGGTCCTGGGCTCAGGGAGACGAGAAAGCACCTTGAGCTGAGACACCAAAGAACTGCAACACAGGAGGAAGGGGAACCAAAGAGAAGCCTGGGGCCTGGGGCAGCTTTTGCCTCATCTGGCTGACCCAAAAAAGTTCAAATCCTGAAACTGGATTAAGGGAATCCTGGATTACTATGGCTCCCAAGCCTGGCAGAAAAAAAATGAAGAAGCTCAACAGCCTAGGCCTCAAATTATTTCTATAAATAAACTTGCAAACGTAATTTTCAGCACATATGCAAGCATTTTTTTTATTGCTTCCCATTCTTAGTTAAAAGAATTTTTTGAGCACCTACTTTAATCATGTTTATTTACTTACAAAGGTGAGCTAGAGATGAAATAAAGTATTTAAGTTTTTATTTTTAATGGTAGTAAGCAATTTTAATATCACTGTTTAGTTTGGTAGGACAGCCGTAACAAAGTACCACACACTGAGTAATTTAAAATGACAGAAATGTATTCCCTCACAGTTCTGGAGGCTAGAAGTACAAAATCAAGTTGTTGGCAGGCCCCTGCCCTCTTTAAAATCTCTGGGGAGGATCCTTCCTTGCCTCTTTTAGTTTCTGGTAGCCCCAGGCATGCCTTGGCTTGTGGCAGCATAAATCCAATCTGTGCCTCCTCTTCACATGGCTATCTTCCCTCTTTGCCTCTGCTTTCTCTTCTTATAAGGAAACCAGTCATTAATTAAATTAATTCCAGGTTTTCCCCGATACCTGAAAGTAGAATGCGCCTATGGAATCTTTCATAAGCTGAAATGGCATAAAGTGAAGAAGCAATTGCCATTAATTCATATAGAACAAATTTGAGTGTTTCCAATCCCCCAAAATAACGTACCAAATCATACCAAATAATCTTAATTATGTCCAGTTTTACACTCAGCATAACATCTTACGAGCTCTCTTAGGCTCTTCTGATACTTTAGGACACAGCTTGCTAACAGATGCACAGAATAAATGAAGACAGAGCCCAGACGCCCACAGACACAGTTCAAAGCTCTGGGGGCTTGAGGCTGAGATGTCGAGTGTAGTTCCTGGGGAAGGAGCTTCGAGAGGTCGCTCTCCCTCCTCCGAGTGCATGCTGCCTCTCTGAGGGTTCACTGCAAAACACACTGAACGCTATTTTCACTTTTCCCCTTCGTTCGTAAAAGCAAAAATCTCTTCAGTTTTCTTTCAGTTAACAAAAACTAATAGATAATGTTTCCCCCAAAATGAGACCTAGCCAGACCATCAGCTCTAATGCATCGTTTGGAGCAAAAATTAGTATAAGACCCGGTCTTATTTTACTATAATGTAAGACTGGGTCTTAATGTAACATAATATAAGACCGGGTATAATATAATATAATATAATATAATATAATATAATATAATATAATATAATATAATAACGGGTTTTATATTAATTTTTGCTCCAAAAGACACATTAGAGTTGGTTGTCCACCTAGGTCTTATTTTCAAGGAAACATGGTAGGTTTTTGGTAAAAGCAAAGTGACATAACACACTTAGGAAAAGTGTGGGATAGCTGTATATCTGCAACAACCCTATTTCCAAATAAAATCATTTTGAGGTATTGGAGGTGAGGATTCCCACTTATCTATTTGGGGGGTACAATTCAACCCACAACAATCACCAAATAGTCTCCATTACTTAAAAAATATTTTGAAAATGATTAATACTTTGAGATTCAGCAGCTCAATGATCCATGTTCGGGTTATCCTTACTTAATTTTAATGTTTGTCATAATTGTAAAAAATACCTCAAAATACCCAGAGATCCAAATGAAAGCAGTCCTTCTCTGACTGAGTTCCTGAATTGTAATATGAGTTTTTTCAGTCCCACCCACTTACAATACAAAGATATTTGTTGATATTCAGCTAATAAATTTCCATCTCTCCTGTGTTAGTTGTTCACAAACACTAATTAGAAGATGTTGCATTTTTATTATTTTTATAAATAGGTTAAAAATCCATAGGAACTCTTTGTTCTGGTTCCAAGTTCGTGTGCAGATAGTCAACACAGTTGTGTACTTTTTGACAATTATGTCATATAACTGTGGACAGGTTTTCAAAATATTCTCTCCATAGAGTACATGTCTTTCAAAAGCAACTACTTTCTCATTTATTGTTAAGACATCCTCTTTATCTTGAGGAAACATTAAATGTATTTTTTCCACAGCTGTCTGCTATGTAGTATGCTATAGAAAGCCACTATCATTTCATTTAATTTCATTTCTGCAATCATTTCATTGTAGAAAAGTCCAGCAAAACTTTGTATAGTTCTTTTCTGGGATGGACACTGTGATGCACACTTATATGTCCCTCCCCACTCAATGACAGACATGGCTCCAGCTGTAGGGAATGCTGGTGGCACTACAGCTTTGCCTCACCCACACCCCTTCCGGGTGGCCCACATCCAGGGACTGACCCACGCATGATTATAAGAGATCTGACCATCTCAGCCCAACTAAGGACAACGTGGAAGGGCCGTTCTAGCTCCAGAGATCCTCTGGGGTTAGCCGAGGGGGCTTTGGCCTGTAATGCAGCTTGACGTCTCCTTCCACTTCGTCCTGCTTCCTTCTTCTTCTTCCTCCTACACATGTGGAAACCAAGGGCATGCCTTCATAATCATCGTGCAGGCGGTGTCTCAGCATTTTCTTCCCAAGAACCCAACTTGCAATACCATCTTTTAAGAGAAAAAACAAACATGAGTAACTTGTCTTCACATACTTTGTGAACAGAAAACTCCTGTGTGGTACAAAAGGTTTGCCAGGTCAGTCTAGTGATGACCTATTATTTTAAAGTCTTGATTTTACAAAATTAAGCCCATCAAAAACAAGTCTTAGTAGGGAAACAGCAATACATAGTGATACTCCGGAAGTAGAACTCGTACTATACCCTCGTGATACTTCCTATTATTCTATTTCACATATGACCATATAACACGTGGGCCAAGTGAGGGCCCCAGTGTCAATCCTTAGAGTAAATAATAGACAAGCTTGTTCTCTTACGTTTTAAAATAAAAATATATGTTTTCTCGTATTTTCTTTTTATGTTCTTATGAAAATTAATAAACAACAACCTCATTTAAAATGGAGTTAAGAGGTTAAAAGAGAGAACTCTCACGCACCTGTCTCTCAACACATACTACTGATCCCAACAAGAAGAGACATACCTTGCATCTCCAACAGGAAATGATACTACTTGACTGCCTCAGCAGAGAAACAAAAGATCCCTCTTTGCCCAATAGCAGCTTAGTAATGGGAGACTGTCATAACTCAGCCAATGAAAAGTCACCATACTTTGAACTTTTAGTTTCTTCCAATCAACTGTGTTTATAACAGTCCCTCCAAAGTCCATAAAAAAGCATTCTTCTCCTTTGTTTCTCTGGACTTGCAAGAGGTTCACTTGCATTAGGCCATGTGTCCTGAATTACAATTCTTTGTTATTCCCAAATAAACCCATTTTGCTGGATAAACATTTGACTGTGTATTTGTTGAAGATCAGCTTCTCAAGGTTATATTGCACATTCTACTCACGGGCAAAAAGCCACAAGAACTAAACATAGGCTGTGGCAAATGAAGGGCAGAGGGAGCAATGCTATGAAGACAGAGGACCCATGAGTTGTCTGTACTGCTGAGAACACGGAAAGAACCAATGATAATTTCCAGATTGTTAGCCCAATTGACTGATTGGAAGTCAGTTTCCCGAACAGAAATCCTTGAGTTGGAGAATAAGGTAATGTTTGCCAGGCTGGATTTGGGTCATGACGGTGGCACATCTGGATAAAGATGTCCAGCAGGATGACCCTAGTGGGTATCTGGAGGAGGTTCAAGACAGCAGCCAGGACTCAAGTAGCCATTTGCACAATTTGGAAGAGTTAAAGCTAAAGGAGTGATGACAGTGTAGGAAGAGGACAAAGTCGAAGTAGTGTTTTTAAAACATTAGGCCTAGAAAACAAATCTTGAAAACAAATAAACAAACAAAAAGATTAGGCCCAGCAGTGGAGTTGAGGATATGTTGGAAAGACCTTAGGTCTTATAGGGGTTCTGAGCATGTCACCCTAAAATATGCCACTTAGGTATATTGATATTTTGAGGGAAAGGCACTTGCAAAACAACATATGCAAAAAGGACACGCTGACTTTCCTTTGTCTTTCTGAAAGCAGGAGCTAAAACTGCCATGTGAAAGGTGCCTTCCCTGTGCCAGGAGGAAGGAAGACAGATGGGGAGTCAAGGCCGAGAGAAATCTATACAACCAACCTTGTTAAACTAACCCTTATCTTCCTAGCCATGGCCCCATGATGAACTGCCCGAGCCCAAGCCCCTTTCTCTTGTCATGTTTTCCCAATTTACTACATTTTGGTCCAATCTAGAATATAAGGTTGGACACTAACTGCCTCTTTGCATCTTCAGTTTTCTTGTAAAGGCTCTGCTATATGTGTAAAAATTACTAAGTAGAATGTGTATGCTTCTCTCCTGTTATTCTGTCTTAAGTCAGCTTAATTCTCAGGCCCAGCAGGAGACCTCAGAGGGTAGAGGAGAAATGGTATTTCACCTAGTCTCAAGACGATCTAAAGGAGGCTGCAGGGGTGCAAATGTGGGCTAATGAAGTCGCAGGCAAGGGCGCAGGGAGGGGTGGCGGGATGGAAAGGAGAGGATGGTGTCAAGACGAACGGGAATGAGACACCAGGAAGAAGAAGAGTTCAAATTTGCCTTTCAGACCTTATTTTAGAAAACATTTTTATTTCAAATACACTGTCCTGTTCTCATTCTGACCTTATGAAAATCCACAAAAATATGGTTTTAAGTCTTGGATATTCTGTGGTTAAGTTACAGGTAGACACTGAATGCACACCATTTTACTTATGGCAACTAAAACAGCTAACTATACTAATAGATTTTTATCTACACAGAAAGCAACAACTGCCTTGAGCAAGAAGACACACAGTGAGACAGGTTAATTAGTATGGTTGCTAGGTAGACAGGGGAGGTCCCTAGTGGAATAAACAAAAAAGCAGCCATGTCCTGAAACTCCAGACCCTGGAATGTCTCCTTCACTCCAGGACAGAGACATGAGAATATGCCTTAAGGTTAATAGATAATCTCAAATCCCTTCTTGCCGGACAAAGGAGCAGATCTGCTAGGTAGGAATGGGTTGGTTGTTAATCCCTTCAGGATGAGCAAACAGGAAAAAACCTAATAGATGAATTCTATTAGAAGGTTCCAGCCCCCTTCCCCAAATAGGCAAGGGAAGGTATAAAAGTAAGAGCTTTTGCCTCAGTCACTGGGCACCCCCATTCAGGAAGCCCTCCCGCTTGGGATCCGCAACCTCTTCTCCTGCCTCTAATAAACTATCCTCTTTTTAAAACTTTTTGCTTTTCCCTGATCCATGTTTCCATTCTTTGGCTTCAACGGCCCCCACCCAGAAACTGCCGGCAGATCCAACATCATCTACATCAACGTGGCTGACATTCATTGCCTGTCTTCGTTTAATCATTCCCATGACAGGTAAAATATTCAGTTTTAAACCATACATATAAAAGTTTTTACTGTAGCTGTTTAGGTTAATTAGTTAATTTTTTTAAGGAAAAGCTAAACAATTGGGAACTCTGAAAGATACTATTAGTTTCACGATTTGAAAGGTGGAACATTTACAGTGGATATTGTCTTTGAATCATTCAGGCTGCTACAACAAAAATACCATAGACTAGGTGGCGTAAACAATAAACATTTATTTCTCATGGTTCTGGAGGCTGGGAAGTCCAAGATCAAGGCACCAGCAGATCCAATACCTGGTGAGAAAAACTTCCCGGTACATAGGAGAACTTCCTGGCCATCTCCTCTCTGTGCCGTAACATGGCCGAAAAAGAAAGATTCTTTGGGGTCCATTTTACAAGAGCATTAATGCCATTGATGACAGCTTCACCCTCATGACCTAATTACTTCCAAAGGCCCCACCTCCTAAACCATCACAATGAGAGTTAGGATTTCAACACATGAATTTAGGGAGAGAGGACAAACTTTTCATCCAAACTACATATCATCTTTTTTTCCGTTAGCAGCTCAACTTATCTTATTTCTAAAGTACCATAACCACCTCTGCCAACCAAAAATTGGATAACAATGGGGGGAGGGGAAGGAAGGGCACTAAGAAAAAGGAAAAAAATCCGAAATCATGTCATGTTTTCATTAGTGATACACAGAATGGAGTCTACGACATCCTTCCACTTGAACAATAAAGTCCTGACTCTTACATTTCCCAGGAAGTTCATGATCTGCTGGATCTTTATTTTTTAATACAAAAAGGATATCAGCAGGTGTAATATATCCCAGGAAATTAAGCTGGGAGGAACACAGCACTGGCCACTCAACCCTGCTGTCTCAGGCATCGCGCTATATCCCACCCTAGAAACAGAGGAACAGCTCACAAGTATCCATGCAGAGGCTGGTCCCAGGACCGTCGTCTGGCCAATCAGCGTCATCCATCCTCCACAGCCTCAGTGACTGGCTCAGGGCTGGACATGTGACCAATCAGGTCCCTGGGGACAGCCCTTCATGTGGGAATCAAGGGACCAGTGAAGCTCAATTCGAGTTGGGGTGCTGAGGGGACATGACTTCATCTTGTGGCTGTTGGTGGCCATCCTGCTTCCATAAAGGAAACGCCCACCTGAGAGTGACACCAGCAGAGGGAAGGAAGCAAAACCAAGAACTCAGGAGACATGGTTCCTGCTGACATCATCCAACACCCAGGTCAAGCCTGAAGCTCTCAGCCTTTAGACTTCCTGGTTACGTAAATTATTTCCTCCTGCTTTGATTGCTTGCTTCTTTAAGCCACTTTGGGATTCCTGTCACTGGCTATCAAAAAAACTCTGACCGTTCCTTCCAGCTGACTAAACGGAGCCCCCTGAAACTGCAACAGTATGGATTTAGGCTAGCTTCAAGGAAGGACTTCCAGATAACACTGTAAGACTCCAGTCTAAAGTAGAGATCCAAATGGATTCAAGCAGAGTCTGTGAGGGTTGACTACAGGCTGGGCCACTCACTTACCCAGATTAATCCTCATGGGATTAACCCTGTTAAGGTAGCAACTGATGTCCCCATTTTAGAGGGCAAAACTGAGGCTCAGAGAAGGGACAAAACGGGGCTGTGGTGACGAAGTGTGGAGTCAGACTTCACTCCCAGATTCTGCCGCGTGATGTGGCTTGTCTACGTGACGGGGGCTAAGGCTGCCCGCCCCAAGCCCGGGGTAACGTGGGAGCCTGAGACTTGATAACTGCCACGTGGCCCACACGCAATTCGCACTGCAGGGAGGAAGGAGACCTTCCTTCAAAAGCACAACACACCCTCCCGTCTTCCCAGGCCTTTCTCTTGCTTTGCTGCCAATTACAGGGCCATGATCATGTGGCCAGATGGGCAGTCGCCCATTCACAGGCCGACATCTGGAGCTCCAACAAGAGCCTTCATCGTCACCATCCATGGATCCATGGGGACAACTCCTTCCTTTGGGCCTTACAGCCCACTTGCTTCCATAAAAGGAAAGCCCATCTGCACACCAGCAGTTTTTTGCAGAAAATGCAGAAACCTCAGTCACTTTGGAACGGGATGTGTCCATCACTGCCCTTTCCAAGGCTCCTTTGAGACTCAGCTCACGTACTCATTTCTCGGCACTGTGGCCTCCTGTGGCAGCCCCAGGAGACACCAGCTGACAATAAATCACCAGCTCAGCACACATGAGGTGAGACTGGCAGCTGGGACCTCACACATCACACGGAAGAGGCTGTAGAAGCCCCTGGTGTGCAGAAGAAGTGCTTGGGCCACAGAGAATCAACAGGCTTTTGGATGGCTGAAGGCTTCTGGCCATAGGGGGACGTGTGTGTGGCGATGTCCTGAAGGCCCTTTGTGTGCAGGCTCAGATCGCACAGAGCAGAAAAGGCAGAGGCCTGCCCTAGGGGTGTTCAAAGACCAAAGACAGACAAGCCAGCCAGCCAGTCAGCCAGAGCACCACAGCTCCTGGGCTGCTTTCATGGTGAAGCGTCAGGGGGAAAGTGGTAGAGACCCAAGTACGCTGGGGAGCTAGTTAAGCACACAGGATTTTCCACTGAGACTTGAAAGCTCTGTCATTCAGGTATTTGTTCAGCTGAAGTAACAGAAAACACTGCCCAGAGTGACTTAAACTACAAAGGCATCTCACGTTTAATGTTTAAAGATGTGAGAGATAGGCGTTCCAAAGGTGGTCTGGTGGCCCAAAATTGTCATCAGTGACTCCACCTCTGTGCTTCACCATTCACAGAATGATGGTGTCACTCCCTCATGATTGCAGGATGCCTGCCTCCGCTCCAGCCATCACATCTATATAGTTAGAGCTCAAGCCAGAAGCAAAGGGGCACCTCATTCCCTGCCCGTCTCTTTGTTTTCAGGAAGGAACATCTATCACGGATCCCTCTGCTCCCTCTGCCTCCTGAGCGATCCTGGTGCTTCCCTGTGTGGCCCCAAAGGGTGTGACATGGCCCTTCCTCTGGGAACTGTGAGGAACAAACTACCTGTTCATTGACAGTCACTTCCTGATCTGTGGGCCTTACTGAACCTCAGGTTTTCTATTAATATGTCCTATATGAAAGAACAAATGAATTATACTCGTATACCTTTCTTTTGACGATATCCCCAAAACTTTAATATTTTCATATTTATTTGAGTTTCTTTATCCCATGAAATTGTGGGCTCCATGAGAATGGAGTACACATAGCAAATGATACGGACAAGAAGGTACCCCCGGGGGTCCTAAATATTTGTCTCCCCAAACTGAGGGCTCAGGGAAAGGCTTGACCGAGCGCACTTTCTGCCTTCATACCATGCATTTAGCAGGGTACGTGTCAGTTCCAGACTCATATTTCTAGCAATAATCAAGTTATAGCAAGCGTGACACAGCCTGTTCCCTGAGTTCCTCAATGTCTGTAGATGTTAGCAGGGAAAAAGTCAGCACAGTTTATTTCCAAAGCAGCTGTGTCTTTGAGAGAGAATGGAGGTACATTAGTGTAGGTGGAAAGAACAAGTGACATCCCTGGAAGGACTTGCTCCAGACTCTTCTAGTTGGGAGCATCCGTCTTCACAGGTTACATTTCCAGAGCAGCGCCAGGAGAGGAGAGTGGGCTGGAGCTGAGCTTGGCTGTCAGCCACGGAAAGGAGGGCTGACAATTTCAGACAGCTGTGGTTCTTGGAGCAGACTGCCCCAAGGGAACCACACAGAAAATCCCCTCCAAGACTACCATCCTGGGTAGGATAGGTTCAGTTTTCCTAAGAAAGGTTCCCATTAGAGAGTGGCCGACAGCAGTTTGCATCTCTGTCCAGCTCGCTGTGGAGGCAGACAGTCCAGGGCTGGTCTGGCAGGGCTGCTCCAGGAAGCTCCTCTCCCTAATGCCCTGTTGTCCCAGGGGAGTTGCCTTCATCCACACGGACCAGGATGGAGCTCCAGCCTCAGAGCACGCATTCTCAGCAGCAGGGACAGGGAGAAGCCGAAGGAAGGGCCTGCTTCTCTCTCCTGGGAACTCTCCTAGAAGTTGTACAGATTGCTTCCCTTCCCGTCCTTGAGGGAGAGCCTGGTCATACTCCCAACCCAGCTGCAGAAGAGGCTGGGAATTCTGCAGCACTGGGCGGCCATGTGCCAGCTATCAGTCTAGTGATAGCTTGCTCTGAGAGAGAAGTGGGCAAGGTTGTTGGGAGCCACCTGGGTGTCTCTGCTACACAACTTTCAACGTTCCCCGCTACCCCCCACCACTCCCTATCCTGAGTTCATGCTGTATGAGAGGTTGTCCACCAGAGAACTGCACGAAGTAATTCCTAATTCAGGAACCAGCTGAAAATCATGGGCCGGTGAGTGATTTTCAGCAGATTTGCTGGCAAGTGGCTGGTGGGACTCCATGACGGACGCTGAGGCTCTCTCTCGCCCACGGCGAGCCCACTGTGCACAAGCAGCCTGAGGCATCTTGTCTCCTGGCAGCTGATCCTGTCCCCTCCCTGCTAGGGAGCCCTGCCCTTCAGACCAAAACTCCAAGTCCTTCCCGTGGCACTGAGCTGGGGCTCATGAGGGAGATCACAGGCAGCCACTGGGCCAGCCAGCGAAGGCCAGATCTCACCGAAGGAGAAAGTCTCCTGAGCAGAGCGTTGTCATCGGAGCTGACTGCTGTCCAGGCCCTGAGCTGGGGGTTGTTTAAGTTTGGAGATGCAAGGCGAAATGCACCAGTGGGAGTGGTCCTTGAAACAAGGGGTGCTGCTCCAATCCCTTTCCCCCCACCTCCGTCCTGTCTGCTTCCTTCTAGCTTCCTTCTGCTCTCATGCCTCCTCTCCACTTCACTGGGCAAATGGCTGCTGTGGGGCCTCATCCCGATGGGGAAATGGGAAGGCCCAACACCTGCCTTATAGTCAGGGAACTCAGCTGCACAGCGAAGTGACCCCTAAGCTGCTTTGGGGCCCACACCCCTGCCACTTCTCTGACGCCCCACACAGGCTGGTTCATGGGACTTTGCTATCCTGTAGCGAACCTATGGCCCTAATTAACACAAGCCACAGGACCAAAAGTCCCCCTCAGTACCTCTGAAAACATTAGGTAATGTGAGTGTAGGAAGATAACACACAATTTCTGCCTTTCGCTTAGCAATCCGGCGCACAGCCTGTTCCCTCTGGAACCGCATTCGTTGCTACTGGGAGTTGCGGTGAGCATTGTCTTCAGTCACATTTCTTTAGTTGTTGTAATGACGAGCAGGGAAAAGAAAGGGGAGGGCATGCTAGAGTGGGAATAATTAATTTATTTAGCAATATCTAATCAATTTATTTAGCACTATACAATAGCAAAAGGCAAAGGCAATTAATAGAATATGCTAATGACAGAAAGTAAAGGTGGTTAAGACTAAAATATGCCAAAGCAGCTCACCAAACCATAGGAAAAACAACACTGGAACAGTCAGGAATCAAAACCTTGCCAGGTCTGCATCTGAGAGACTCTCAGGTGTGTCCCACTGCTGCTTGCTAGTTCCCCAGAATGCTGCTGTTGTTGCCGTTGCTGTTGCTGTTGTTGTTGTTGGAAGTTAGGGCGTCTTCTGATGCTGGAAGCTGCATACAAGTTTCTAAAGTGCTAACAAGTTCTCAATAATGTTGCTGCTTCGCCATTGCTGTTGTTGTTGTTGCTGGAAATTAGGGCTTCTCCTGATGCTTCAAGCTGCAAGCTGCATACAAATTTTCAAAATGCTAACCAGTTCTCAAGAAGGCTAACCGAAGGATAACCCTAGGAAACAACACGGGTGGGCCGGGAACCAACCAGCCCTCACCAGGTCCACAGTTGGAAGTCAGGGCGTCTCCTGGTGTTGTAAGCTGCATGTTGCTAGAAGCTTCCAAAATGTTAGAATGATGAAAAATCACCAATGACAAAAGACGAAATAACGAAATTACACTGCCAACTGAGGCCTGTCTTATATATTTTGTCAGATGTACCTTGGAGCCAAGGTACATTTTCTCTCTCTTCCCCCTCCGGAAATGGCCAGTTCCGGGAGGGTCCGGCAGTTACAGTGATAAGAACATTGCTTATCCCGCAGACTAAAGGGCCAGTCCACTTGGACAGAGGACACCTGCTGTTCTGGCTCAGGATCATAGGCCCAAGGCCTTCCACAGCCCGGAAACGTGCTGACACGTCATTCTGATACAACTTAGTGACTTCTCCACCTCATCTGCTGATGCAGGCAAAGCAGACAGAAAGCCACATCCTCCCATATCTCTCCTGCCTGGGACGGAGATGAGGGAGAAATTTCGTTAACCCTAAGCTAACCAATACCTCACGTGGAGTCTGTCATGGGAGGGAACCTCATATGGAGCCGCTCATGTGAGGGAACAAAAACCAACCTTAATCTGACCAACCACCTCCCGTGGGGGAGACTAACATCGCCCCACATGAGGGAAACAGACAAACAGACAAAACAGCTAACATCAGCCAATGAAGGCGAGTTTTCTTAACATCTTCCTTACAGTTCTGATTAAGTCCAAGCACTACATCACTACACGCTTCTCAGCCCGCAGGAAGCACAGCCCCAAGTCTGCGCAGGGAGAGTGTCTGAGACATCTTTCTGGACCATCAGTTTATTATAAGATTTCTAAATAAAAAGGAACACAAAAGATTTTTCTGTTTATGTGGAATACTAAAGGCTGATCGTTACTTTATTAGAAATTAAAATCTGTAAGATGCTTCAGTGACCTTTTCATTTATAAATTGAAAATCTGTGATAATTTTTGTCTTTTAGAGATCTTATATTTCTACACTTGAAATATTCAATTCCTTTTCCTAAAACTCTGATTGGTCTCAAATGATGATATAACTTAACTGATATCACGATATTATAGGAAAATGTTCTGTTACATGGGAACTGGATAAGGTATTTTATAAACATCTATAAAGCTGAATGGAGGTATCTTTCATTCCATTTTTGCCAGTTAGTTCATGAGCACGTTTCTCATCAGAAACCATGGAGACCAGAGGGCAGTGGGTTGATTTATTCAAAACATTGAAGGAAGAGAGCTGTCAACTAAGAATCCTGTAGCTGGCAAAACTGACCTGTCAAAATGAGGGAGACACTTAGACATTCTCAGATAAACCAGAGTTGAGAGAGTTCATTCCCACTCGACCTGCCCTGCATGAAGGGCGTTCCTCAGGTTGGAAGGAAAGAAGAATGCAGGGCAGTGACTCAAGCCTTAGGAAGGAATAAAGATCTCTGCTAAAAGTAAATGCATGGATGATTATAAAAGCCGGTACCATTGTAACCTTCATCTGTAGCTCTCCTTTGTGTTTTCTACTTAAAAGACTAATGTATAAAAAACAATTATTAGTCTATGTTCTGGGACACGCAATGCATAAAGATGTAATTTGGTGACATCCATAACCAGGTGGGGTCAGAGCTGTGAAGGAGCAGTTTTGCTAAGTTCTAGAAGTTAAGCCAGTAAAGATTCACATAAGAGTGTTATAACTTGAGGATGTTAGGTCATTCAGGTGATCAAAATATATTCCTCATGTACATTTGTCTTTATTTGGGGTTCTTGGCTCACACTACCCTTGAAATTGCCTGAGTGATTTGAGCAATGGGGACTTTTTTTTTGTATTTGGTCTCTTGTCCTCGGTTCCTGAAATCACTTCTGAGTTATCAAGGTGCAATGTGTTTCTTGTTAGTCATAATAATTCCCTTGTCACCACCACGGGGTTTGTGCTAATGGGATGACTTTTGGAAAGCACCTAAAGATGAAGGCTGTTGCCAGGGAACCTGGTTATGAACAGATGGTTGGAACTTTCAGTCCCGCCCCCTGGTTTCCAGAGAGGGCAGTGGGACAGGTGGTGAAATCAACCTCCAGTGGCAATGAGTTCATCAATCATACCTATCTGATGAAACCCAAAAGAAGAGGGTGCAAGGAGCTTCCACATTGGGGGACCAGAACACTTCCTTGTGCCACCATTTTAGGCCCCAAACTCTACAGGGACAGAAGCTCCTTTATACAGAACTTTGTTCCATGTATATCCTGACCTGGCTGTTGATTTGCATCCTTTAGTATCCTTTGTAATAAACTGGTAATCTAGTACTCTGGTTTCCTGACTCCTGTGAGCTGCTCTAGCAAGTTAATGAAACCCAAGGAAAGGGGGAGTGAAAACCTATGATTTATAGTCAGTCAGTCAGTAGCACAGGTGACAACCTGGACTTGTGATTGGCATCTGAACGGGTGGGCCGTCTTGTGGGACTGAGCCCTTCACCTGTGTGTCGGAGGTGCTTTTCCAGTAGAGAATCTGATCTGAGTCATGGACCTCACTCCAGAAAAATGCACATTCTCCACTGCAGACCCAGTCATGGAACTCTGTGCACTGGCTACGAGGGAAGAACCCAGAGATAGTGTCGTTTATGACCAGTTGTCTCGCCTTTCACATGTGTGGTGTGCTTTTGCCAAGTGTCTTAACAATTTCAGGTTGTGTTGGCTAAGAGAAAGAGCTGGCTAATATACACTTCAAGGGCAAGGAGAAATATAGCCCAGGAGAGGGTGCCAAACATAAAGTTGTCAATGTTTATTGCCACACCCGGCTGAGAGAAGATGAGTTCTGTGTGATCACCAATGGCCAGAATGAGGAAAATGGAGAGATGTTGGCAAAGTGCACAAAGTTGTACTTAGGTAGGATGAGTAAGTCTAGAGATCTAATGCACCGCATGGTGACTCCAGTTAACAGTACTGTAGTGTGTACTGGAAATCTGGGGAGACTAGTTTTCAGCTGTTTGCACACACACACACACACACACACACACACGCACACACACATACACAAATAGTAACTATGTCATGAGATGGATATGTGATTTAGCTTCAGTGTAGTAATCATTTCACTATGTATGCAAAAACATCATGTTGTATACTTAAAATCTATATCGTTTTTATTACAAAAAAGATCCCTAAGTAGCTCTGCCTGGGCTCTGTCACCTCTACAATGGCAGGGATGACACCCGTGCCAGGTTCAGGCCCAACCTTTAAACACTGGCAATTTTGCTCTTTTGCTTTCCAAACCAGCCATCACGCTGAGAGAAAGAAGCCCACGCAGCCACATGAAGGCGGCCGAGGCCCCTGGGTGTCACCCCAGGTGAGCTCCCAGTTTCAGCCACTGTGAGCACAGCCTCAGCTGATGTCACATGGGGCAGAGATGAGCGGGTCCCTGAGCTCTGCCCAAACTGTGAAATCTTCGGTGAATAAATGAAGATTAATTTTCAGAGCACTGAATTTCAGGGTGGTTTCTTACACAACAGATAACCCAGACACTGCCTAAGCTCACTCCCCAAGCATGCTCCAGTTTCTCAGACGCCCCTCACCTCCTGTTGGAGACTGAATGTTGGTCTCCTCCAATGCAGATATGGAAGCCCTGACCCAGTGTGGCTGCACTGGGAGACAGGGCCTGTGAGGAGGTGCTGAGGTGAAATGAGGTCGCAGGGGTTGGGCCCTGATCCAGTGGGGATAGTGCCCTTACAAGAAGAGGAAGAGACGCCCGTGCTCGCTGATGTGCAGCCTCCAGCACTGTGAGAAAACACATCTCTGTTGCTCCCGCTGCCCTCTCTGTGGCACTTGCATCTGGTATCTGCAGTGAATGATACACGCTCTCCAGCCTCAACGTCTTGCCCACACTGTTCCTCCTGCCTGGAATGTTTCCCGCGGCAAACATCACCTGCACAGCGTCCACTCTCAGCAGCTGTCCCTAACTAGGGGCATCTCTGACCACCCCCCACAAACTCAGCCAGGCCTCCCCCTTCATCCCTCTCAAAGCAGCCCGCCTCCCCCACAGCCCGCTCCAGGCTGGACCT
The DNA here is from genome assembly GCF_004115265.2 of Rhinolophus ferrumequinum. NCBI lineage: Eukaryota > Metazoa > Chordata > Mammalia > Chiroptera > Rhinolophidae > Rhinolophus > Rhinolophus ferrumequinum. The sequence goes on from NC_046292.1 coordinate 83,021,736, forward strand.
TAGATTTCTTTGCATCATGTTTTGATTAATACTGCCCCCACCACCTTCCAGCTCAGCACAGGCCCTGGCACACAAAAGTGCTCCATTTTAGAAAAGACTGTGGCTTTGCCAGGAAGATCAAAGCACCGGTGACTTAGGCGTTCTGCTCTTAGGCATAAACACCAGGGGCCAGGGAAACGTGTGACACTGCCTGGGACCCTGTGCTCCCGGAGCCCGAGCTGGAATGGGCCTCGCCTGTCTGAGAGGAGAATGGTGGACGTGGCCCATGCACACAACACTAAACAGCCACGGGAATGCATGAGCCCTGGCCGCTGCCAGGAGCAGTGTGAGCCCCCCAGGCAGCCAGTCCCCAAACAGGGCACGCCTCACAATCCAAATGAATGCCATGAAACAGGCAAACTCAGTGCCTCAGCTCAGAGGCCCAGCTGGGAGTTAAACTATGAGGCTTAGCAGGACATGATTGCCATAAAAGTCAGGGTACCGGTCACCCTGGGGTGAGGGCTCGATGTCAGAGGGACACCAGTGGCTTCTGGGCTACTGGAAATGTCCCGTTTACTAACCAGGTTGGTAAATACAGGGGTTCATACTACAGAGATCTTTCAACTGTGTACATACATGTACATAAACATGTATGCATATATATTTTGCATGCACTTCTGTGTGGTTAAGCCTGGTGGCAGGGTGTCATGTGTATAAGGAGAAAAGAACTGATAACCATCTTTGAATATAAGTCACCAGAAGATTCCATGATGACAGCTCTAGTCATAGGTCCTGGTTGCTGAGTCCCAACACGGTCTCACTGTGCTCTGCGAGTTCCCAGACCAGCAAGCGACGGGTCACTGTGAAACGCTGTAGCTCTTGCTGTCCCCTGTTACTGCTACCCCTGAAATCCCAGCCTGCAACATGTCTGGCTTTGGGGAATGCGGGGAAGGAGCGATGCGTATTGAGTAAGAGAAGGGCTGGCAGTTCTGGGGCAGCATTGGAAAACAGGAGCCTTGAATTTCTTCACAGCACTTCCAGCTGTTTGGGGCAGTAATGCTACTGGCCACACCCACAAGGGTTCACAAACTCCTGGAAACTCAGAATGTGCAGCCTGCTGTCTTTTCCCACAGAGCACTGGACGATGGGTCAGGAGAGCCTGTCCACAGGAAGTTGGGGACCTAGGGTTCCAAAGCCTGCTGGTGAATGGAGCCTAGAGTGGCGGGGCCATGCATCATAGGCTTCTGGTGTACCTGGCCTCGGCTGCCAATGCTATATGACCACCCTGAAGTGCATTGTCACTTCTCATTTCTGAAGCTAAGCAGGGCTGGGCCCAGTGAGTACTTGGCTGGCAGACCACCAGCGAATACCGAGTGCTGTAGGCTTTTGCCACCCACGTCTTTTTTTCTCCTCTCTTTGTGTCACTCTAATTGCCCTCTCCCTCCTCCACCTACCCACAGTTGTTCCCATCTGTGGCCACTGTTGAGTGGACCACGAGTGGAGTCCCGATCTGGGTAGGTGGGTGGTGCAGGGAATCCAGGAAATGGGGGTTCTCAGGGATGATCGCTGAGACGATCGCAGGATTAAAAACGAGGAACTGTCAGTCGTTGGCCCAGACCTGAGCTGTTGGACTGATTGCTGTGGGCACCAGGTCTGGCCTTCTGGGCTGAGGGCTGCATGCAGCCTGTGGTTCAGGTGCTCGCTGCTGGAAGGAGTGGTCCCCCAGCTCCCAGGCAGATGGAGAACATTCCATGGGCTGACATCCTTCTTTTGTCACCTTCGGTAGGTCAGAGACTATTTTTTGGATAAACTTTATTCAGTTATTTTGTAAAACAATTAAGCACAAAAAATGGTTTAAACCCAATAATGTGTAAAGGTGGCAATTTTTATTAGTATAAACCCCTGGAATGTTTCTCCTCACTGAATTTCATACTGCAATGAATGAATCCTAAGACTCTCAACAAATTCATTTCGTTCTTTTATAATGCCCGCCGACGTCCATCTCATCTGTCTTCCTGGATTGACCTAAAACCTGCCAGCCCAGGTGAGACCTGACAAGTGCTGACAAGGTCAAGCAGGAGAATGGCATAGGCAGGCAAAGGCTCACTGTGGCCAGGCCCCTTGCTCCCAACGCGCTAGCCCTCGATAGTGAGGGTCTGTCCGCGGCTATCGGAAGACCCTTGTGTGTGTGTCAGCCCGTAAGTGCCACGCCAGGAGGGGATCAGAGGATGCCCTGTATGGCTGTGAGTCCTCTCCACGGGGAGTCCATCCAGGCCTTTACAACTGCACTCACTCATTGTCTCATCACTGCTGTGGACCCAGATGTAGTTGAGCTGGGTTTTCTGCTGCAGGGTCTCCCATGAGGCTGCACTGGAGGTGTCAGTCGTGGCCATAGTCATCCTCCCAGCTCCCTCACGCAGTGGGAGTGAGGATTCGGCTCCTGGAAGGCTGTTGGGCTGAGGGTGTCTGTGTGTCACTGGCTCTTGCCCACAGGCCATCTGCGGTTCTTTCCCCAACATGGCAGCTTGCTGGCCTGAGGAGCAAATTGAGTCTGCTAGGAAGACTAATCACTCTTTTGTAACCTAATCACAGAAGTGATTATCTTTGCTTCTCTTGGCTAGAAGCCAGTCACCGAGTTCAGCCCACACTTGAGGAGAAGGGATTACACAAGAGAGTCAGTCCAGGAGACAGGGGTCATCAGGGCTGTTGTCTAGGGCTGTCTGTCATGTGCATTGTCGTGGAATTTGCATTTCTTATCATGAGTGAGTGAGGTTCTATATCTTTGGATATTTCTATTTATATTCCTTGTCCATATATCTATGGAGTGGGTATCCTTTCACTTATTGATACCTAAGGGCTCTGTGTATATTAAGGAAATAGACCCTTTAATTATGATGTGAATTGTAAATATGTTTTTCATTTTTCTATTTGTCTTTTGACTATGTTTTTTATGGTTGTTTTAATATATAACACACACACACACACACACACACACACACAGATGATGTCCAAAAAGTATACTAATTTTAAGAAAAGAAAAAACTGTATTAAAATTACACTGATGGTAACCACTTTGAGCACTTCTTGTAATTGCAGAAGTCAAATGTGTATTCTAGTCATCATTTGTTATTGGTATATATTGAGTATTTCAATTTTAATACAGTTTTTTCCTTTATTAAAATGTGTACACATGGTTTTGGCACTCTCTGTATATATATATTCAGATTAATACTCTTTTATGGCTCAGAAACTGTGTCCCACTAGAACAACAGCTGGCTCATATGAGGCTCCCAGCCCCTGTGTGACCACGCAGGGCAGCATATATTACGGGGTTAGGGAATGTGTTCATATGGAGAGACAGAACTCCACTCTTTGTCACGAGGCTGCTCTCTTTGTGTTGGGCATCTCAGAAGTTCAAACTGGTGGCCCACATTGTGCTTGCCTGCAGAGTGGTCAGGAACCTTAGGCCGAGTGTGGGTGCGGTGCAGATAAAGAGGAGGGACCGTCTGGCAGGGATCAGATCTTAGCAAAGATATGGTGCAGCCTAGAAAGGCGGGAGGCTGAGAGGGGCGGAGAGATATATGAGGGAAGAGAATAAAGACGGGATTGGGTGACACAGGGGATGAGGACAGTGTTGTGATCCCCTTCTTCATCTTTTTGGTGCGGGAGGGATTCCCTCCCTAGGATTAGGAGGATGGTGGAACACATGGCACCCGATGATGCTGAACTGTTGTAATCAACAGCTGCTTAATAATCTCGTGCACTCACAGCCCAGGAGAGGACAGTGTGTGCCACGTAGGGCCCTCAGGAGGGGGCCCACATGAGGGGCGTGAACCCGCAGGGACTGTGGGAGGGCTGTGCAGTATGAGAAGAATGGGAGAGGCCCTGCTATCTGCAGGAAGGTGTGACCCGCTTGTTTGTGGGCTGGCAGGGAAGCAGAGCCTGCTCTTCAGGGATAAGAAGCTCTGTTCCCATGATAATCCCACTTGGGGCACTTGCAGGACATCCATCCAGTTAAAAAAAATTATCCGTGACACGTGTTCACAATGGTAAGAATGACTTTGATTCTAGGGAGGACTGTTGAAATAGGGATAGAGACCACTGCATGTGGAGAGAGACTTGGCTCAATGCTGAATACAAGGACAGATGGGAATTTATAGCCGAGGGACAGGGTGGTCAGTCTCCACTCCTCACAAAAAGGGTTTTTAACTGAAACGTTTTTACTTGTTATGAAGAAAAGTGAGCATTTAATATGTGACCCTCATAATTCTAAGATTTTATCGTGTATTGGTTGAAACACTCAACTGGAGTGATGGAGGCAGCCCTGTTCCACTGGATCCCAAACCACGCGGATGGCTCTGAACCCAGAGACTGCAATTCCCTTGGGAAGAAGGAGGGACAGAACCTGAGGAGGTCAGGGCAAGTGGGAGGCTCAGGCCCCGCCCTCATCGGTCCCGCCCTCTGGAGGCGAGGCTCCGCCCCGCTGTGTCTCAGTTTCCTGCCACCCACAGGGCATCATGGGTTGTAGCTAGTCACTCCCAGGGAAAGGAGTTTCCTTCCTTCCACTTCAAACCTGCCTTTCGGAGTCCCCACGTCCCACGTCCTGTACACTCCTGATGTGTGGGTAGGGGGTCGCTGTGGACCTGACAATCTCCATCCGTGCTCATCCTGCTGGCCTCGAGCCAGCCCTCCGCCCCCCAAGACACTTCCAGGGGTTCCATGGGCTGCAGGTCCATGTCAGATTCCATTTCCGTTAAAATCCCAACCGGCCTTTCTAACGTTGGCCCATGTGGACACCGCCCGCAGCCTGGCTATCCTGCTTTAAACCCTTCATCATCTTCCCTCCTCTTCATCACTAGGACCTGTCAAGTTCCCACTCCGGAGGTTGGTTCTGTCCCTGGCCCCCAGCCTCTCCCCTGAGGCCCTCAAGGGCAACCCCAGTACTCTGCCCGTCCTCATGCAGGGATTCTCAGACCCCAGCCCTCTCCTGAGACGCTCCCATCCTCCTCCTCCTGCAGCCAGCTCCCATCCCCCCCTCTCCCCCGCTCCCAGTGCTCCCCTTCACAGCCACCCCTCAGAGACGCCCCTAAACCTTGGAGGTGACTGACCCCCTTCCTGTGACACTAGGTATTCTGTCCCAAATCCCATTCAACGGATGGCCACCCAGGTGTGTGAATACTCCCATTGGCCCACTGGACGGTGTGCTTTCCTGGATAAGGGGCATGTTTGTTCTATCCCTGAATGGCTCAGTTGGTCAGAGCGGGAGCTCTCAACAAGCTTGCTGGTTCAATTCCCACATGGGATGGTGGGCTGTGCCCCCTGCAACTAAAGATTGAAAAAGGGCAATTGGCCTTGGAGCTGAGCTGCGCCCTCCAAAACTAGATTGAATGACGACTTGGAGTTGATGGGCCCTGGAGAAACATACTGTTCCCCAGTATTCCACAATATATTAAAAAACAAAAAAAGAGAGATTAGCCTTTGAATCCATAGACTTGAGTAAGGAAGATGGCCCTCCCCAATGAGGCTGGGCATACAATCCAGCTCTGCTTGAGCCCAGATACCCATCTTCTCCTGCCTTTGAGCTTTGGCTTCACTCGTCCCCAGGCCTGTCTGCAGGAAGAGACTGGAACTACACCACCAGCTCTCCTGGGCCTACAGCTTGCAGATGGCAGATCGTGGGACTTCTCAGCCTCCATAATCTCGTAAGTCAATCCCACATAATAATAATAAAATATATAAATAAAATCCATATATATATATATATATATATATATATAGATTCCAGTGTTCACTGGAGAACATTGACTAATACAGATGCTTTTAAATTTCCAAATTTCCTTTCCTTTCCAATTAATTTTGTCAGATTCACATTGAGGTCTCATATCTTTTCCAGTCTTTTTTACATATTGAAAATATTCCTTGATGCTTAGTAAATAATTTTACAATTAGTACTTGGTAAGGATAATGATGTATTTTATACTTACAGATGAACCCTGATTTAACCACCTTGTCTCATATTCAACAGATTGTTTTCTTCGTGTGATCTGTGAAATTGGTGGGCTGTGAGCTAGATTTTCCAGTTAAGTATATGTTTTCTTCAAGTTCCCTTTGTCCTTGCTCTGCCGATGTTGAAGAATGGGCTGAATTGACATGAAACTTGAATCTAATGCAGATCGTCTCTGTTCACGGTGAATAAAGTACGCAGAGTTATTTCCATAGCTCACCCACTTTCTAGTTTTCTAGTGCCAATAATTAGGTTATCAATTTCATATTTTTCATAGCCTAATGCGATTTTCTGGAAAAGAGTAATGAAATGACTGAGATCAATGTGATTAAAAACCAGGAGAGAGAAGTCTCCCTGGCTCAGGAGGAAGCAATACAGTCAGGAATCCTTAGCCAAGAATCTCTCTGCTGTCCTCTCCTACTCACTTCCCTGCCTGTCCAATACACACTCACAGAGTCACAAGACAGCTGGATAGGGAGGGATGAGACAAACCATCCCCTCCACACGCGCAGTTTTGCTTATAGTAGAACATACGTTGCAAAATTTACCACCTTAACCATTTTTAAGCGTGGACTACAGTGATGTGAAATACATTCGTACTGTTGTGCAATCATCACCAACATCCTCGTCCAGAACTGTTCATTTGTAAAACTGAATCATTATATCCACAAAGAAATAGCTAAACATTCCTCCCAGTCCCCAGTCTCTGGGAACCACTATTTCTGTCTCTCGTTTTGACTATTCTCCGTATTGTATTTATAGAAGTGGAATCACAGTATTTGTCCTTTTGTAACTGGCCTATTTCACGTACCAAAATGCCCTTATGCTTCATGCATATTGTAACATAATGTCCTTTTTTCTCAAATTTCAAAAATAGTCCATTGTCTCTATACACCGCAGTTTGCTTAGGCATTCATCCATTGATGGCCACTTGGGTTGCTTCCACATGTTAGCTACTGTGAATTTTGTTGCCATGAACATGGCTATAGTTGATTTAAAGGCGATTTTGTCAGATGTTAGTACAGCCACCCCTGCCCTCTTTTGGGTGCTATTTGTACAGAATATCTTTTCCATACTTTAACTTTCAATCTATATGTCTTCTGATCTGAAGTGAGTCTCTTGCAGACAGCAAATACATTGTTTTTTAATCCATTCTGCCAATGTATGTCTTTTAATCCACAATTATTTTTTTTCCTTTGAATGGGCGCTGCTCTTTTTTGGTTACTGTTTGTATGGACTCTCTTTTCCCATCCTTTCAAGTTCAACCGTTTAGTGTCTTTGGATCTAAAGTGAGTCCCTAACATATAGTGTATAGTAGGTTCATGTGTTTTATCCATTCTGCCAATCTCTGCCTATTTAACCCACGTGCACTTAAAGTAGTTACTGACAAGGAGAGATTATCAGTTAGTTCTCTGTCACTTTGGTGTTTGCTTTCTATATCCCTTATGGGTTTTTTTGTTCCTCATTTCATGAATGACTGTCCTCTTTTGTACTTAGTTGACCTTTCTGTAAGGAAATGTTTAAATTCCTTTCTCATTGCCTTTTGTGTATATTCTATAGTCTTTTTCTTTTCTTTTGGTTACCACGGGGAGTACATTTAACACTCCTATTTGAGTTCATACCAGCTTCACTTCAATTTCTTAGTTTTCACAAGAACTCTGCTCCTATACAGAACTGACGTCACTCCTTTTCAGTTACTGTTGTCACAAAATTATGTTTATACGTTAGTAGTCCAAAAACATAAAGTTTCTTGTTTTTAAAGTACATTAGTCTCTTTATATAGAAAGCAAAAATGTGGAGCTAGAAACCAAAGTTACAACAGTACTAGTTTGTATAATTACTCACATACTGACTTCAGCAGAGGTTTTATTTCTTCGGAGGCTTTGAGTCACTGCCCAGTGTCCTTTCGTTCCACCCTGAAGGACACCCTTCAGGCAGGGCAGGTCTAGTGGTAAAGAACTCTCTCAGCTCAGTTTATGTGGGATGGCTAAATGTCTCCCTCATTTTAAAAGGACAGTTTCGTCATATGTTGGATTGTTGGTTGACACCTTTTTGTTCCTTCAATACCTTGATCCAATCAACTCACTGCCGTCTAGCCTCCAGGGTTTATAATGAAAGATCTGCTGAAGACCACATTGGGTAAATATGACGAAAGCTCTCCCTTCTTTCAGGAAGGTCATTATCAAGAGTCTGCTGAGCTCCACTCGCCTCCAGAGACTGACGTGCAAAGCTCAGAGCATAAAGGCCCCGAATCACCCAAATATCGTAAAGTGTTCCAGGTGATGGACTCACCAGAAGCACTCTTCCTCCTCTTGGAATACGTTAGTGGAGGAGACGTGTTTGAGTACCTGGTGAACCACAGCCGCATAACAGGGAAAGAGGCCTGATGCAGATTTCAACAGCTACTATCCGCTGGGCAGTAGTGCCACGAGAGGAGTATCATCCACAAGGACCTGAAGCAGAGAACCTGCTTTGTGATGCCGAGATGAACGTAAAAATTGCAGACTTTAGCCTCAGCAATGAGTGTATGGGCAGTATGTTGAACACCTATTGTGGTAGCCCCTGTACCCCTTTATGCTGCCCCAGAAGTCCTCCTGGGCCAAAAGCATGATGGCCCCGCAGTGGATGTGTGGTGCCTGAGAGTTGTTTTGTATTCCGCGGTCACTGGGAACCCTGCCTTTGTGGGAGAGGACTTCTGGGGGCTGTGGTAGCAAGATACTGAGGGGGCACTCTGAGTCCCACGTTTCCTGTCATCGGGGTGGGAAAACGGCTGGAAGAAACGGAGAGCCCCTTGACTTCAGCGACAGAGGAAGTTTAAAAGAAATAATGAGGGACCCATGAATAAACATGATTCTTAAGCACTAGGGTATTTATTGAAGAGTACAGCCTGATTGTCTTTACAGTTTTCTTATTGATAGGGAATTTAAGTCACTTCCAATTTTTGGTCACCATACGTGATGCTGCAGTGAACATTTTGGTCAGCATCTCTGATTGCTTTCTTTCCATAAATCCCCAGAAGTAGAATCACTAAGTCAAAAGCTATAGCACTTAAAATTTCTTAATACATATTGCCAAAGGTTGCTCCAGCAAAATGTGACCATCCACATTTCCCGATAGAGTATCTGAGAGTGCTGGTCCCACTGCAGTCTCACCACCTGACAGTGCAGTTTTCCTGAATCCTTGCTGAACAGATGTGGAATGTGTTACTTTCATATTTGTGTGCAGTGTCATTGGAAGTTGTGAATGATGAGGGACAGAGGAGGAGAATTCTCTCTAAGGGTTTAGATGTGGCCTCACTGGGTTCCAGGTGCTTTCTTCCCTGCAGCGTTGTCTTGGGGGATGAATGCAGGTGTGTGCCTGCCGTGTGACTGTCCTCCTGGGGTTTAGAGACTTCATTCACCTGAACCCCTCCCGCTACCTTTCAGCACTTGCTATTGTTCTCCCTCTTCCTGCCTTATTACTTTTGCTGACCAGAGAGCCTCAGAGTGAGTAATGGGGTTCCACCAGCTATGTGCCTGCAAATCGAATGTGGGGTTTCTTAGGGAGATGAAAGAAGACACTGGGAGGATGTAAAACGCCTCTGAGAGCCTGGAGCCGCACATGGCTAGCAGTTTATTATATTTAGGCCTGTCCCCAAATCAGGGCAGGTGTTTTCCTGGGACTTAATTTTGCATCTTTTCTGTAGCAATGAGACATTTCCAAAAGAACAAGATCTTCATATGATGGTCCTGACCCCTTCATTCTGCATCTGGGACAGTGCTAGATGTCAGACAGGTGTCCCCACCCCACTCACAGTGTTCACTCACTTGATGTACAGCCACTGAGACCCTACTGTTTGCCAAGCCTGTTTTGGAAACAGAGTGCAGCAGTGAGTGAAGCAGACAGAGGTCTCGATTCCATGACCTGACAGATGAGTCGGGCAGACGGGGAAAAAGTAGGAAAAATATACACAAAGTCAGGGGCTAAAAAATAAAGTTAGGAAGGATGTTTTAACAAATTTCTTAAGGAGCCTGCAATGCAGACAGCAAATTATTCCAGGCTGTGAAAACACTAAGTGCAAAGGTCGAGGCGTCGATCGGTATGTTGAGAGTCTCTGGCTCTAGTGTGGATTCTTAGTTTTGCCTCGAGTCTATATATTGCTTGGATTTGAAATCCTTCACCTTCCTAGGTAATTAATCTGAGCCTGGGTTACCAATCTGATGAATTGAGCAACTTCTACTCCAGTGATTCAAAGAGGAAACTCAGGTGGATTTGGGTTAAGTGGGCCCGTGACCTCCCGGGGCCCGGCGCTCTCTTAGGCACCAGGAGGCTGTGAAATGAACATGAATGGTCTCCTCCTTGCTGACACCAGTCAATGAACTTCCTCACAGTCCTCGGTCCCCTTCCACTCTGCCCCATCCCCCTCTCACTGGGACACTAGGTCCGATCCTGACACTACCTCCTCCTGGATATCTCTGCCCTGGGTGGGGTCCCCTGAGCTTCTCAAAGTCAGTGTGTCACAAACGAAGGTCGTCCCTTGACTCATGAGTACCGCCTGCCCCTGAAGTCCCTCACTCTTGCTGTGGAAGCCACCAGGGGCTCACTTTTGAGCCCCAAGGCATGGCCTCTGCCCCACCCCACCCTTCTGATGTGTGTGGCCCCACCATCCCACTGCTGTGGGGATTTTCTTCATCCTCTCCCTTCCTCTACAACCTTGGACTGCACTATGACCTTTCCCTCTTCAAAAAGCACATCTGGCGCAGGTAGAATTACACATGTGGACACCGAGCGACACAGGTATTACTGGAAATGACAAGCAGGGTCCCATTGCAGAGGACAGATGAGGGTCCCCAGAGGGGCCAGAACACAGGCTATTGTGGTGGCAAGATGGCCATAGACGGTGTGAGGCAGGCATCACACTGCGGCCTCTCCCACTATTCCCTGTGCTGGGGACCAGGAGCTGGTTTATCAATACTTATTATGACCTGCTGCATGAGGAGGCAAAGACCACGTACACGTGGTCAGCAGGCAGCTCCCCCAGCATCCGATCTCCAACGTCGGGGAAATGAAAACACCGGAATCATTTGGATGCAGGTGCAGCTGATACACTGACACAAAGGAAGTAAAGTCAGAAGACTTATTACTTAGAGATCTCAGAAATGGAGTTGCGGGGTAGGTGGTGCAATGAGCCGGGGAAGGGCAGTCCTCCATTCCAAGAGCCACCAGGAGACAGAGAGCAGAGAAGCCAGCACCTAGTGTTTATAAGGCGGTTGGGGCGGAGATCACTAACTTTTCGTATGCTCTGCTCTAAGTGGTTATTGTGAAAGCTGCCCCGTGAACAGCAGAGAGGGAACTTGTGTGGGACGCGAACTGTCCTGACCCTGGTTGTGAGCAGGGTGGTCATTCTGTTAAATGCCGAGGCAGCAACTCAAAAGAGCTGGTTTGTCATCACATTCCCCAGGGCGCCCTGTGTTTCCAAGCGTTGGTCTGGGTGGGCTGCCCTTCCCCACACTCAGGTAGGCAGACGCCCATTTATTTATTCACTCACTCAATTCATCATGGATTTTGCTCCTGCTTGGTGCCAGGCCCCGGCTACATGACAACTTGTCATTGAGATCCAGCTCAGATGTCACCCCCTCTACCAAGCCCTTCTTGGTCCTCACTTCTTCTCCAGGCTCCTTCTGGCCTCATCTCCTACCCCCAAGTCCCCCCAAGTGTTGCGGTCACACTTGAATTGTATGATGATGGATAAATGACTGGATGGATGAAAGGATTAAACACAGGCCCTGTGTGGGTCAAGTTCACTAAAGGTCAGATTCTTTCCCTTCTCCCACCCTCCCTCCTGGACCAAGAGCCAGAGGCACCCTCTCTCACCCTCCCCTCACCTGCAGCATTAACAGTCGGGATGATGTTTGTTTTCATTTACGTATGTATGTATGTATGTATACACACTGAAGACATTTCAGGCTGCAACCCTCATTATTGAGAAACGGAGTCACCACTTGGAGGCTAAGAATCCTTCTGCTGAGCCTCAGCCAAGACAGGACGGTGAGGGAGGTGAGGGAGGCAGAGGAGGGTGCTGAGGAGGAGCGAACGGGCTGGGTGGCTGGGCCGCGGGGCAGCAGGAGGTGTGGAGACAGACAGATGCAGGCACAGCCGCCCCCTCCCCACCACCACGCACCACTCCTCTTTGTCAACCATCCTGATTGTAATTGCCTGGGGGTCCACGTGTCTCCTTGGCCGACGGTCTGTTGTTCAGGGATAATGTTAGAGGCCACCAGATCTAGATTCTAAGGCCTGTGTGTGACCTAGGAGAGTCAGGCACTGGTGCCAGATGAGCTGCCCGAGGTGGGGGTGGACCGGCTGCCTGGCACTGGTCCCCGTGAGATGCCGTCACTGTGGCTGTACCTGTCAGTGCTGTCCCTGGAACCCCAGCCTCAACACGGGAATGCCTGAATAGAGCAGGAGTGAGCAAGAGAAGGACGGCCACATTGAAAGATAGGGGACTTGACTTTCCTCTCCATCACTTCCAGTACTTCCAGCTGGTCTGTCCCTGAGGCAGCTGGCCACACACCCTGAGAGTGTACTGTCTCCAGGAACTCAGAGGAGGTAGCCTGCCGGCAGCCCGTGGAGCATTGGAGGATGTGGCAGGACCACCGGTGCACAAGAGGTGGGGGAACCCAGAACTGCTACGTGCTCTGGTGCATGGCGCCTGGTGTGGCAGGGCTGTGCTGCAGGGGCTCCTGGGATGCTGGCTGCACCTGCCAATGTCCATGGCCACACCGCCTTTAAGGAACCCGATGGCTTCTGATCTCAGAAGCAAAGCAGTGTCAGGCCTGGTGAGTACTTGGTTGGGATACCACTAGGGAATACTGGGTGCTATAGGCTTTGGCCACGTGCCTTTCCTTTTCTCTCTCTCCTTGTGTCTTCCCAACTTTGCCACCCCTCACACTTCCAATAGCTCCCTATTTTGGCCAAATCCCATCCATTGCAGATTTCACCAAAGCTACAGAGGGAGGAAAATGTAAAGGCAGCCACCACATGAAACCAGCGAACGTTAGCAGCATAGGCGAAGACTGCTGACTGGTGAGGACACACCACCGCCCCCCTGCAGACACCTGCTCTGCTCCTGACTTACCTCAGATCTAGACTTTAGGTCTGGGGACGTCTAACTGGGAGCTCTTCTCCAGAAGGAGTGACCCCGCAGAGAAAGAGAACTTGGAAAATTTTTCAAGAGGTCCCTGGGACCATCGTCTCCTCCAGGGATGGCTGCTGGGTAGGGAATAGCCTCCCCGATGTGTCTGTCATCCGTTGCTTGCTGCTTCCTAGCTCCAAAGGAGACAGGGAAAATGTGCTGAAAACATTGGCAGGACTGACCTCCTGCCCAGGGTGTCCTAGAGGCAAGAGTGGTTCGGGGCTCCCGGCCGACTTGGAAAATTAAGCGGGACTACATCCGGTGGGGAGTAGGAAACTGAAGCCATGAGACCACTGCTCGGAGACAGACGAATCATTTCAATTTCACAAGTTCAGAGTGGAGATCTTTCTAAAGCATGAGAAAAAATCCCAGAAGACTCCAAGGAAATAATCGATCAATACGACCATATTAAGTTCAAACAACATTCATCTTTACATACACCACAAGCAAAGCCAAATGACAACCAACAGGTACGGGGAACTTTTTTGTAAATATATGTGTAATAAGATGGCAATATCAGTGTTACTTAGTATAATTCCAAAATTGGGGGGAAAATAGCCATTAAGATGTAAAGGTGTAAAACAGCAACAACAACAAAATCCGGAAGATGCTCAGCATACAATACTATCAATTTAGGTTTATTCATATGTTTTAATCAGGTAAATATAGAGGTACTGACATGGAAAGATGTTGATGGTGATCAATGAAAACAGCAGGTTGTAGAACTTTTAGTGGTAAGAAAACAAAACAAACAAACCCATGAATTTATCTTTTAAAAACACCGATGCAAAGGCAAAGGCATGAGAACAGCTAAAGCAGTTTTCAAAAACTGGAATGAAGTCTTTTCTAAATCTTGGTATCAGGAGACTGAAAGGAGAGCGTCTTTAGAAACAGACTCCTGCTTCTTCACCCCTCCTCCACTCCAGTCCCTGAGCAGGCGGCCTGCATCCCAGCCCCTCAACTTCTCTGCTACCCAGGGCCAAACGGGGGGCGGGACCCACATTCTGCAGGCCTGGGTTCCCTTATGTCCTCAGCCTTTTCGCCCATACAGGAGGCCCTAACAATTCCTTTGGCCACCTCAACTGCCCACACCAGGGACTGCTGGCTCCAACGTACACCAGTGCAATTCTCCTCTCCATGAGCTTTGGCTGCTTTCCCAAGGGAAGGACATTTCCTTGCCACAGCAGGGACAGCCAAGGGGACAACTGAACCTGGACCCATCATACAAACTTGGTGTATGCTAAAGGACACAACCTGACAGAGGCTTCTGGCTCATTGGCATGGTCACGACCATGGCTGTCACGGAATGTAGAGGAGGAGGAGGGCTCAGCATATCTGGGGGTGCCAGGCAGAAAGGAGACACACACACACACACACACACACACACACACACACATCCTGGGGGTAAATCAGTACTCCTGCCAGGGCCGGCAGTAGTGGGAGCAGGAAAGAGAGTATTCTTGCCACTTTTTCGGTCCCCTGGCCTAAGATCCCCAGCTGGATCAGACAGATTCCTGTGGTTTTATAGATGTTACTGTGGGAAAGTGAGAGCTTGGAGCTTCCTAGTCTGTCACTTTGCTGACCAACACTCTACATTGTATTCTGTCTGCCATACTGCTTAAGTAATTGATACTGTGCATACATTGCATTCAGTTCTCAAGTTTAAACCAAGGTTAATAAAGAGGGAAACTGAGCTGTCGAGATCAAGTTTGGTAAGGGAATTGTATTTATTTTTTTGAAGCTATCAAACCGTTCAAGTATAGGTTATAAAAACCGTAACATATAAAATTAGGAAGCTAAATAAATGATTCCTCATCGCTCTCTCTTTTCTAACACCCTTCCCCACTTCAAGGCTGCACAGCCTCCACCCCAGCGCCTGTATTACTGGGCTCATCTGATGAAACATCTGCTCCCCACAGAAGGTCTAGAACCTTCTGCTGTCGTGCATCTCTGTCCCCTGTGTTCACTAGAGGCCTAAGGCCATTGCAGGCACTCCAGTGGTGAGTGAGGAAAATATTCTCTGCCCAGCCCCTAGGGTGGAAAACAACAAAGGAGAAACAAGCAAACCTGCCCTGTCCCTCCTGGGAAAGCAATGGAGGCCGGACCTACTGAGTGTAATTGTTGTTGGGCATAATTCCCATGCCAATCCCTGCGCTGCCATATGCCTACCAGGATGGGAAACACAACTGGCACTGAGATGTCCTGGGTGTAGTTAGGAAATCTGGACCAAAAGGAGAAACCTGACCTTTTGCCAAAGACGGATCAATTCAGGAGTGAGAGTGAGACCCTTCTCACCTGTTGTTTCATTGTCAGGGACTCAGCCACCACCTGTCCACCTCCGTATTCTCATCCAGAGACAGTCTGAAAGAGAAAGAGGCCTTGAGAATCCAGTCTTTTCAACACTGCTCGATCCTGGTCATGAACACTGGTCAGGAATCCTCAGACATTAACCTGGGAGTGACCCCTCCCAGCCCAGCCCACACTCCTGTATGCGCAGAGTGATCAAAGACAGACAGGGGAGCCCCCTCCTCTCCTGGGGTCAAAAGGAGAAGGCTTTGGCTACTCTGCACATCGGGAAGACGATATTCTCATTGTACTGATAACAAAATGGCAATCATAAGGTTTTATAGTGTAATGAGACCTCCTGTTCAGAGTTCTGACTTAGTTAATGCATAGTTCCTAGGAAAACACCAAATCCCAGGAAACCCTCACACTGGTCACTTGGGGACTCTTGTTTCCACTGCGTGGAGACCACTCTCCAACATGCCATTTAGTAATTCTTGGTTAAATGCACCAGCATTTATTTTCCAACACCCACCCCAGCCCTTAAATCAAGAGGCAGCAGTTTAAGACTGTTACCAGAATGATGTATAAACATTAATACCAGAAAGCACAGTAAAATAAAAAAGCAAAGGGAAGAGAAAGTGTGAGGTTGTAGACTCTGTTTTATGTTGTGTTATATAATTATACTTATTTTTTAAAACATGTTCCATGAGGCTTTTTAGCTGAAATTTCAGCTAAAAATTATACTAAGTAACACTGATATTGCCATCTTATTACACATATATTTACAAAAAAGTTCCCCGTACCTGTTGGTTGTCATTTGGCTTTGCTTGTGGTGTATGTAAAGATGAATGTTGTTTGAACTTAATATGGTCGTATTGATCGATTATTTCCTTGGAGTCTTCTGGGATTTTTTCTCATGCTTTAGAAAGATCTCCACTCTGAACTTGTGAAATTGAAATGATTCGTCTGTCTCCGAGCAGTGCTCTCATGGCTTCAGTTTCCTACTCCCCACCGGATGTAGTCCCGCTTAATTTTCCAAGTCGGCCGGGAGCCCCGAACCACTCTTGCCTCTAGGACACCCTGGGCAGGAGGTCAGTCCTGCCAATGTTTTCAGCACATTTTCCCTGTCTCCTTCGTAGCTCGGAAGCAGCAAGTAACCGATGACAGACACATCGGGGAGGCTATTCCCTACCCAGCAGCTATCCCTGGAGGAGACGATGGTCCCAGGGACCTCTTGAAAAATTTTCCAAGTTCTCTTTCTCTGCGGGGTCACTCCTTCTGGAGAAGAGCTCCCAGTTAGACGTCCCCAGACCTAAAGTCTAGATCTGAGGTAAGTCAGGAGCAGAGCAGGTGTCTGCAGGGGGGCGGTGGTGTGTCCTCACCAGTCAGCAGTCTTCGCCTATGCTGCTAACGTTCGCTTAGAGATCTCAGGTTTTTGGACACCACGTGGTGGCTGCCTTTACATTTTCCTCCCTCTGTAGCTTTGGTGAAATCTGCAATGGATGGGATTTGGCCAAAGTAGGGAGCTATTGGGAGTGTGAGGGGTGGCAAAGTTGGGAAGACACAAGGAAAGAGAGAAAAGGAAAGGCACGTGGCCAAAGCCTACAGCACCCAGTATTCCCTAGTGGTATCCCAACCAAGTACTCACCAGGCCTGACACTGCTTTGCTTCTGAGATCAGAAGCCATCGGGTTCCTTAAAGGCGGTGTGGCCATGGACATTGGCAGGTGCAGCCAGCATCCCAGGAGCCCCTGCAGCACAGCCCTGCCACACCAGGCGCCATGCACCAGAGCACGTAGCAGTTCTGGGTTCCCCCACCTCCTGTGCACTGGTGGTCCTGCCACATCCTCCAATGCTCCACAGGCTGCCGGCAGGCTACCTCCTCTGAGTTCCTGGAGACAGTACACTCTCAGGGTGTGTGGCCAGCTGCCTCAGGGACAAGACCAGCTGGAAGTACTGGAAGTGATGGAGAGGAAAGTCAAGTCCCCTATCTTTCAATGTGGCCGTCCTTCTCTTGCTCACTCCTGCTCTATTCAGGCATTTCACAAACAGCCAAGTTGACGGCTGGGGTTCCAGGGACAGCACTGACAGGTACAGCCACAGTGACGGCATCACACGGGGACCAGTGCCAGGCAGCCGGTCCACCCCCACCTTGGGCAGCTCATCTGGCACCAGTGCCTGACTCTCCTAGGTCACACACAGGCCTTAGAATCTAGATCTGGTGGCCTCTAACATTATCCCTGAACAACAGACCGTCGGCCAAGGAGACACGTGGACCCCCAGGCAATTACAATCAGGTTGGTTGAACACAAAGAGGAGTGGTGCGTGGTGGTGGGGAGGGGGCGGCTGTGCCTGCATCTGTCTGTCTCCACACCTCCTGCTGCCCCGCGGCCCAGCCACCCAGCCCGTTCGCTCCTCCTCAGCACCCTCCTCTGCCTCCCTCACCGTCCTGTCTTGGCTGAGGCTCAGCAGAAGGATTCTTAGCCTCCAAGTGGTGACTCCGTTCCTCAATAATGAGGGTTGCAGCCTGAAATGTGTTCAGTGTGTATACATACATATGTACATACGTAAATGAAAATAAACATCATCCCGACTGTTAATGCTGCAGGTGAGGGGAGGGTGAGAGAGGGTGCCTCTGGCTCTTGGTCCAGGAGGGAGGGTGGAGAAGGGAAAGAATCTGACCTTTAGTGAACTTGACCCACACATGGCCTGTGTTTAATCCTTTCATCCATCCAGTCATTTATCCATCACCATACAATTCAAGGGTGACCGCAACATTTGGGGGGACTTGCGGGTAGGAGATGAGGCCAGAAGGAGCCTGGAGAAGAAGTGAGGACCAAGAAGGGCTTGGTAGAGGGGGTGACATCTGAGCTGGATCTCAATGACAAATTGTCATCTAGCCGGGGCCTGGCACCAAGCAGGAGCAAAATCCATGATGAATTGAGTGAGTGAATAAATAAATGGGCGTCTGCCTACCTGAGTGTGGGGAAGGGCAGCCCACCCAGACCAACGCTTGGAAACACAGGGCGCCCTGGGGAATGTGATGACAAACCAGCTCTTTTGAGTTGCTGCCTCAGCATTTAACAGAATGACCACCCTGCTCACAACCAGGGTCAGGACAGTTCGCGTCCCACCACAAGTTCCCTCTTTGCTGTTCACGGGGCACCTTTAACAATAACCACTTAGAGCAGAGCATACGAAAAGTTAGTGATCTCCGCCCCAAACGCCTTATAAACACTAGGTGCTGGCTTCTCTGCTCTCTGTCTCCTGGTGGCTCTTGGAATGGAGGACTGCCCTTCCCCCGGTTCATTGCACCACCTAACCCGCAACTCCATTTCTGAGATCTCTAAGTAATAAGTCTTCTGACTTTACTTCCTTTGTGTCAGTGTATCAGCTGCACCTGCATCCAAATGATTCCGGTGTTTTCATTTCCCCGACGTTGGAGATCGGATGCTGGGGGAGCTGCCTGCTGACCACGTGTATGTGGCCTTTGCCTCCTCATGCAGCAGGTCATAATAAGTATTGATAAACCAGCTCCTGGTCCCCAGCACAGGGAATAGTGGGAGAGGCCGCAGTGTGATGCCTGCCTCACACCGTCTATGGCCATCTTGCCACCACAATAAGCCTGTGTTCTGGCCCCTCTGGGGACCCTCGTCTGTCCTCTGCTCTGGGACCCTGCTTGTCATTCCCAGCAATACCTGACTGTGTCGCTCGGTGTCCACATGTGTAATTCTACCTGCGCCAGATGTGCTTTTTGAAGAGGGAAAGGTCAGAGTGCAGTCCAAGGTTGTAGAGGAAGGCAGAGGATGAAGAAAATCCCCCCAGCAGTGGGATGGTGGGGCCACACACATCAGAAGGGTGGGGTGGGGCAGAGGCCATGCCTTGGGGCTCAAAAGTGAGCCCCTGGTGGCTTCCACAGCAAGAGTGAGGGACTTCAGGGGCAGGCGGTACTCATGAGTCAAGGGACGACCTTCGTTTGTGACACACTGACTTTGAGAAGCTCAGGGGACCCCACCCAGGGCAGAGATATCCAGGAGGAGGTAGTGTCAGGATCGGACCTAGTGTCCCAGTGAGAGGGGGATGGGGCAGAGCGGAAGGGGACCCAGGAGTGTGAGGAAGTTCATTGACTGGTGTCAGCAAGGAGGAGACCCTTCATGTTCATTTCACAGCCTCCTGGTGCCTAAGAGAGCGCCGGGCCCCGGAGGTCACGGGCCGACTTAACCCAAATCCGCCTGAGTTTCCTCTTTGAATCACTGGAGTAGAAGTTGCTCAATTCATCAGATTGGTAACCCAGGCTCAGATTAATTACCTAGGAAGGTGAAGGATTTCAAATCCAAGCAATATATAGACTCGAGGCAAAACTAAGAATCCAGACTAGAGCCAGAGACTCTCAACATGTAACCGATCGAGGCCTCGGGACCTTTGCACTTGGTGTTTTCGCAGCTGGAATAATTTGCTCTCTGCTTTGCTGGCTCCCTAAATATACTCAGAAATTTGTTAAAATATCCTTCCTAACTTTATTTTTTAGCACCTGACTTTGTGTATATTTTGCTTACTTTTTCTCCGTCTGCCCGACTCATCTGTCAGGTCATGGAATCGAGACCTCTGTCTGCTTCACTCACTGCTGCACTCTGTTTCCAAAACAGGCTTGGCAAACAGTAGGGTCTCAGTGACTGTACATCAAGTGAGCGAACACTGTGAGTGGGGTGGGGACACCTGTCTGACATCTAGCACTGTCCCAGATGCAGAATGAAGGGGTCAGGACCATCATATGAAGATCTTGTTCTTTTGGAAATGTCTCGTTGCTACAGAAAAGATGCAAAATTAAGTCCCAGGAAAACACCTGCCCTGATTTGGGGACAGGCCTAAATATAATAAACTGCTAGCCATGTGCGGCTCCAGGCTCTGAGAGGCGTTTTACATCCTCCCAGTGTCTTCTTTCATCTCCCTAAGAAACCCCACATTCGATTTGCAGGCACATAGCTGGTGGAACACCATTACTCACTCTGAGGCTCTCTGGTCAGCAAAAGTAATAAGGCAGGAAGAGGGAAAACAATAGCAAGTGCTGAAAGGTAGCGGGAGGGGTTCAGGTGAATGAAGTCTCTAAACCCCAGGAGGACAGTCACACGCAGGCACACACCTGCATTCATCCCCCAAGATAACGCTGCAGGGAAGAAAGCACCTGGAACCCAGTGAGGCCACATCTAAACCCTTAGAGAGAATTCTCCTCCTCTGTCCCTCATCATTCACAACTTCCAATGACACTGCACACAAATATGAAAGTAACACATTCCACATCTGTTCAGCAAGGATTCAGGAAAACAGCACTAGTCAGGTGGTGAGACTGCAGTGGGACCAGCACTCTCAGATACTCCATCGGGAAATGTGGATGGTCACATTTTGCTAGAGCACCCTTTGGCAATATGTATTAAGAAATTGTAAGTGCTATAGCTTTTGACTTAGTGATTCTACTTCTGGGGATTTATGGAAAGAAAGCAATCAGAGATGCTGACCAAAATGTTCACTGCAGCATCACGTACGGTGACCAAAAATTGGAAGTGACTTAAATTCCCTATCAATAAGAAAACTGTAAAGACAATCAGGCTGTACTCTTCAATAAATACCCTAGTGCTTAAGAATCATGTTTATTCATGGGTCCCTCATTATTTCTTTTAAACTTCCTCTGTCGCTGAAGTCAAGGGGGCTCTCTGTTTCTTCCAGCCGTTTTCCTACCCCGATGACAGGAAACGTGGGACTCAGAGTGCCCCCTCAGTGTCTTGCTACCACAGCCCCCAGAAGTCCTCTCCCACAAAGGCAGGGTTCCCAGTGACCGCGGAATACAAAACTACTCTCAGGCACCACACGTCCACTGCAGGGCCATCGTGCTTTTGGCCCAGGAGGACTTCTGGGGCAGCATAAAGGGGTACAGGGGCTACCACAATAGGTGTTCAACATACTGCCCATACACTCATTGCTGAGGCTAAAGTCTGCAATTTTTACGTTCATCTCGGCATCACAAAGCAGGTTCTCTGCTTCAGGTCCTTGTGGATGATACTCCTCTCGTGGCACTACTGCCCAGCGCATAGTAGCTGTTGAAATCTGCATCAGGCCTCTTTCCCTGTTATGCGGCTGTGGTTCACCAGATACTCAAACACGTCTCCTCCACTAACATATTCCAAGAGGAGGAAGAGCGCTTCTGGTGAGTCCATCACCTGGAACACTTTACGATATTTGTGTGATTCGGGGCCTTTATGCTCTGAGCTTTGCACGTCAGTCTCTGGAGGCGAGTGGAGCTCAGCTGACTCTTGATAATGACCTTCCTGAAAGAAGGGAGAGCTTTCGTCATATTTACCCAATGTGGTCTTCAGCAGATCTTTCATTATAAACCCTGGAGGCTAGACGGCAGTGAGTTGATTGGATCAAGGTATTGAAGGAACAAAAAGGTGTCAACCAACAATCCAATATATGACGAAACTGTCCTTTTAAAATGAGGGAGACATTTAGCCATCCCACATAAACTGAGCTGAGAGAGTTCTTTACCACTAGACCTGCCCTGCCTGAAGGGTGTCCTTCAGGGTGGAACGAAAGGACACTGGGCAGTGACTCAAAGCCTCGGAAGAAATAAAACCTCTGCTGAAGTCAGTATGTGAGTAAGTATACAAACTAGTACTATTGTAACTTTGGTTTCTAGCTCCACATTTTTGCTTTCTATATAAAGAGGCTAATGTACTTTAAAAACAAGAAACTTTATATTTTTGGACTAGTAACACATAAATGTAATTTTGTGACAACAGTAACTGAAAAGGTGTGACGTCAGTTCTGTATAGGAGCAGAGTTCTTGTGAAAACTAAGAAATTGAAGTCAAGCTGGTATGAACTCAAATAGGAGTGTTAAATGTACTCCCCATGGTAACCAAAAGAAAAGAAAAAGACTATAGAATATACACAAAAGGCAATGAGAAAAGAATTTAAACATTTCCTTACAGAAAGGTCAACTAAGTACAAAAGAGGACAGTCATTCATGAAATGAGGAACAAAAATAAAACCATAAGGGATACAGAAAGCAAACACCAAAGTGACAGAGAACTAACTGATAATCTCTCCTTGTCAGTAACTACTTTAAGTGCACGTGGGTTAAATAGGCAGAGATTGGCAGAATGGATGAAACACAGGAACCTACTATACACTGTATGTTAGGGACTCACTTTAGATCCAAAGACAAAAAACGGTTGAACTTGAAAGGATGGGAAAAGAGAGTCCATACAAACAGTAACCAAAAAAGAGCAGCGCCCATTCAAAGGAAAAAAAATAATTGTGGATTAAAAGACATAGATTGGCAGAATGGATTAAAAAACACAATGTATTTGCTGTCTACAAGAGACTCACTTCAGATCAGAAGACATATAGATTGAAAGTTAAAGTATGGAAAAGATATTCTGTACAAATAGCACCCAAAAGAGGGCAGGGGTGGCTGTACTAACATCTGACAAAATCGCCTTTAAATCAACTATAGCCATGTTCATGGCAACAAAATTCACAGTAGCTAACATGCGGAAGCAACCCAAGTGGCCATCAATGGATGAATGCCTAAGCAAAATGCGGTGTATAGAGACAATGGACTATTTTTGAAATTTGAGAAAAAAGGACATTATGTTACAATATGCATGAAGCATAAGGGCATTTTGGTACGTGAAATAGGCCAGTTACAAAAGGACAAATACTGTGATTCCACTTCTATAAATACAATATGGAGAATAGTCAAAACGAGAGACAGAAATAGTGGTTTCCAGAGACTGGGGACTGGGAGGAATGTTTAGCTATTTTTTCATGGATATAGTGATTCAGTTTTACAAATGAACAGTTCTGGACGAGGATGTTGGTGATGATTGCACACCAGTACGAATGTATTTCAGATCACTGTAGTCCACGCTTAAAAATGGTTAAGGTGGTAAATTTTGCAACGTGTGTTCTACTATAAGCAAAACTGCGCGTGTGGAGGGGATGGTTTGTCTCATCCCTCCCTATCCAGCTGTCTTGTGACTCTGTGAGTGTGTATTGGACAGGCAGGGAAGTGAGTAGGAGAGGACAGCAGAGAGATTCTTGGCTAAGGATTCCTGACTGTATTGCTTCCTCCTGAGCCAGGGAGACTTCTCTCTCCTGGTTTTTAATCACATTGATCTCAGTCATTTTCATTACTCTTTTCCAGAAAATCGCATAAGGCTATGAAAAATATGAAATTGATAACCTAATTATTGGCACTAGAAAACTAGAAAGTGGGTGAGCTATGGAAATAACTCTGCGTACTTTATTCACCGTGAACAGAGACGATCTGCATTAGATTCAAGTTTCATGTCAATTCAGCCCATTCTTCAACATCGGCAGAGCAAGGACAAAGGAAACTTGAAGGAAACTTATACTTAACTGGAAAATCTAGGTCACAGCCCACCAATTTCACAGATCACACGAAGAAAAAAATCTGTTGAATATGAGACAAGGTGGTTAAATCAGGGTTCATCTGTAAATATAAAATACATCATTATCCTTACCAAGTACAAATTGTAAAATTATTTACTAAGCATCAAGGAATATTTCAATATGTAAAAAAGACTGGAAAAGATATGAGACCTCAATGTGAATCTGACAAAATTAATTGGAAAGGAAAGGAAATTTGGAAATTTAAAAGCATCTGTATTAGTCAATGTTCTCCAGAAAACACTGGAATCCATATATATATATGGATTTTATTTATATATTTTATTATTGTTGTTATTATTATGTGGGATTGACTTACGAGATTATGGAGGCTGAGAAGTCCCACGATCTGCCATCTGCAAGCTGTAGGCCCAGGAGAGCTGGTGGTGTAGTTCCAGTCTCTTCCTGCAGACAGGCCTGGGGACGAGTGAAGCCAAAGCTCAAAGGCAGGAGAAGATGGGTATCTGGGCTCAAGCAGAGCTGGATTGTATGCCCAGCCTCATTGGGGAGGGCCATCTTCCTTACTCAAGTCTATGGATTCAAAGGCTAATCTCTCTCTTTTTTTGTTTTTTAATATACTGTGGAATACTGGGGAACAGTATGTTTCTCCAGGGCCCATCAACTCCAAGTCGTTGTCATTCAATCAGGTTGTGGAGGGCGCAGCTCAGCTCCAAGGCCAGTTGCCCTTTTTCAAGCTTTAGTTGCAGGGGGCACAGCCCACCATCCCATGTGGGAATTGAACCAGCAACCTTGTTGAGAGCTCCTGCTCTGACCAACTGAGCCATTCAGGGATAGAACAAACATGCCCCTTATCCAGAAAAGCACACCGTCCAGTGGGCCAATGGGAGTATTCACACACCTGGGTGGCCATCCGTTGAATGGGATTTGGGACAGAACACCTAGTGTCACAGGAAGGGAGTCAGTCACCTCCAAGGTTTAGGGGCGTCTCTGAGGGGTGGCTGTGAAGGGGAGCTCTGGGAAGCGGGGGGTGGGGGGACCTGGCTGCAGGAGGAGGAGGTTGGGAGCGTCTCAGGAGAGGGCTGGGGTCTGAGAATCCCTGCATGAGGACGGGCAGAGTCCTGGGGTTGCCCTTGAGGGCCTCAGGGAAGAGGCTGGAGGCCAGGGACAGAACCAACCTCCGGAGTGGGAACTTGACAGGTCCTAGTGATGAAGAGGAGGGAAGATGATGAAGGGTTTAAAGCAGGATAGCCAGGCTGCGGGCGGTGTCCACACGGGCCAACGTTAGAAAGGCCGGTTGGGATTTTAACGGAAACGGAATGTGACATGGGCCTGCAGCCCATGGAACCCCTGGAAGTGTCTTGGGGGGCGGAGGGCTGGCTCGAGGCCAGCAGGATGAGCACGGATGGAGATTGTCAGGTCCACAGCGACCCCCTACCCACACATCAGGAGTGTACAGGACGTGGGACGTGGGGACTCCGAAAGGCAGGTTTGAAGTGGAAGGAAGGAAACTCCTTTCCCTGGGAGTGACTAGCTACAACCCATGATGCCCTGTGGGTGGCAGGAAACTGAGAGACAGCGGGGCGGAGCCTCGCCTCCAGAGGGCGGGACCGATGAGGGCGGGGCCTGAGCCTCCCACTTGCCCTGACCTCCTCAGGTTCTGTCCCTCCTTCTTCCCAAGGGAATTGCAGTCTCTGGGTTCAGAGCCATCCGCGTGGTTTGGGATCCAGTGGAACAGGGCTGCCTCCATCACTCCAGTTGAGTGTTTCAACCAATACACGATAAAATCTTAGAGTTATGAGGGTCCCATATTAAATGCTCACTTTTCTTCATAACAAGTAAAAACGTTTCAGTTAAAAACCCTTTTTGTGAGGAGTGGAGACTGACCACCCTGTCCCTCGGCTATAAATTCCCATCTGTCCTTGTATTCAGTATTGAGCCAAGTCTCTCTCCACATGCAGTGGTCTCTATCCCTATTTCAACAGTCCTCCCTAGAATCAAAGTCATTCTTACCATTGTGAACACGTGTCACGGATAATTTTTTTTAACTGGATGGATGTCCTACAAGTGCCCCAAGTGGGATTATCATGGGAACAGAGCTTCTTATCTCTGAAGAGCAGGCTCTGCTTCCCTGCCAGCCCACAAACAAGCCATTCACACCTTCCTGCAGATAGCAGGGCCTCTCCCATTCTTCTCATACTGCACAGCCCTCCCACAGTCCCTGTGGGTTCACTCCGCTCATGTGGGCCCCTCCTGAGGGCCCTACGTGGCACACACTGTCCTCTCCTGGGCTGTGAGTGCACGAGATTATTAAGCAGCTGTTGATTACAACAGTTCAGCATCATCGGGTGCCATGTGTTCCACCATCCTCCTAATCCTAGGGAGGGAATCCCTCCCGCACCAAAAAGATGAAGAAGAGGGGATCACAACACTGTCCTCATCCCCTGTGTCACCCAATCCCGTCTTTATTCTCTTCCCTCATATATCTCTCCGCCCCTCTCAGCCTCCTGCCTTTCTAGGCTGCACCATATCTTTGCTAAGATCTGATCCCTGCCGACCGTCCCTCCTCTTTATCTGCACCGCACCCACACTCGGCCTAAGGTTCCTGACCACTCTGCAGGCCAGCACAATGTGGGCCACCAGTTTGAACTTCTGAGATGCCCAACACAAAGAGAGCAGCCTCGTGACAAAGAGTGGAGTTCTGTCTCTCCATATGAACACATTCCCTAACCCCGTAATATATGCTGCCCTGCGTGGTCACACAGGGGCTGGGAGCCTCATATGAGCCAGCTGTTGTTCTAGTGGGACACAGTTTCTGAGCCATAAGAGAGTATTAATCTAAATATATATATATACAGAGAGTGCCAAAACCATGTGTACACATTTTAATAAAGGAAAAAACTGTATTAAAATTGAAATACTCAATATATACCAATAACAAATGATGACTAGAATACACATTTGACTTCTGCAATTACAAGAAGTGCTCAAAGTGGTTACCATCAGTGTAATTTTAATACAGTTTTTTCTTTTCTTAAAATTAGTATACTTTTTGGGCATCATCTGTGTGTGTGTGTGTGTGTGTGTGTGTGTGTGTGTTATATATTAAAACAACCATAAAAAACATAGTCAAAAGACAAATAGAAAAATGAAAAACATATTTACAATTCACATCATAATTAAAGGGTCTATTTCCTTAATATACACAGAGCCCTTAGGTATCAATAAGTGAAAGGATACCCACTCCATAGATATATGGACAAGGAATAAAAATAGAAATATCCAAAGGTATAGAACCTCACTCACTCATGATAAGAAATGCAAATTCCACGACAATGCACATGACAGACAGCCCTTGACAACAGCCCCGATGACCCCTGTCTCCTGGACTGACACTCTTGTGTAATCCCTTCTCCTCAAGTGTGGGCTGAACTCAGTGACTGGCTTCTAGCCAAGAGAAGCAAAGATGTCACTTCTGTGATTAGGTTACAAAAGAGTGATTAGTCTTCCTAGCAGACTCAATTTGCTCCTCAGGCCAGCAAGCTGCCATGTTGGGGAAAGAACCGCAGATGGCGTGTGGGCAACAGTCAGTGACACACCGACACCCTCAGCCCAACAGCCTTCCAGGAGCCGAATCCTCACTCCCACTGCGTGAGGGAGCTGGGAGGATGACTATGGCCACGACTGACACCTCCAGTGCAGCCTCATGGGAGACCCTGCAGCAGAAAACCCAGCTCAACTAGATCCAGGTCCACAGCAATGATGAGACAATGAGTGAGTGCAGTTGTAAAGGCCTGGATGGACTCCCCGTGGAGAGGACTCACAGCCATACAGGGCATCCTCTGATCCCCTCCTGGCGTGGCACTTACGGGCTGACACACACACAAGGGTCTTCCGATAGCCGCGGACAGACCCTCACTATCGAGGGCTAGCGCGTTGGGAGCAAGGGGCCTGGCCACAGTGAGCCTTTGCCTGCCTATGCCATTCTCCTGCTTGACCTTGTCAGCACTTGTCAGGTCTCACCTGGGCTGGCAGGTTTTAGGTCAATCCAGGAAGACAGATGAGATGGACGTCGGCGGGCATTATAAAAGAACGAAATGAATTTGTTGAGAGTCTTAGGATTCATTCATTGCAGTATGAAATTCAGTGAGGAGAAACATTCCAGGGGTTTATAGTAATAAAAATTACCACCTTTACACATTATTGGGTTTAAACCATTTTTTGTGCTTAATTGTTTTACAAAATAACTGAATAAAGTTTATCCAAAAAATAGTCTCTGACCTACCGAAGGTGACAAAAGAAGGGTGTCAGCCCATGGAATGTTCTCCATCTGCCTGGGAGCTGGGGGACCACTCCTTCCAGCAGCGAGCACCTGAACCACAGGCTGCATGCAGCCCTCAGCCCAGAAGGCCAGACCTGGTGCCCACAGCAATCAGTCCAACAGCTCAGGTCTGGGCCAACGACTGACAGTTCCTCGTTTTTAATCCTGCGATCATCTCAGCGATCATCCCTGAGAACCCTCATTTCCTGGATTCCCTGCACCACCCACCTACCCAGATCGGGACTCCACTCGTGGTCCACTCAACAGTGGCCACAGATGGGAACAACTGTGGGTAGGGGAAGGAGGGAGAGGACAAGTAGAGTGACACAAAGAGAGGGAGAAAAGAAGACGTGGGTGGCAAAAGCCCACAGCACTCGGTATTCGCTGGTGGTCTGCCAGCCAAGTACTCACTGGGCCCAGCCCTGCTTAGCTTCAGAAATGAGAAGTGACAATGCACTTCAGGGTGGTCATATAGCATTGGCAGCCGAGGCCGGGTACACCAGAAGCCTATAATGCATGGCCCCGCCACTCTAGGCTCCATTCACCAGCAGGCTTTGGAACCCTAGGTCCCCAACTTCCTGTGGACAGGCTCTCCTGACCCATCGTCCAGTGCTCTGTGGGAAAAGACAGCAGGCTGCACATTCTGAGTTTCCAGGAGTTTGTGAACCCTGTGGGTGTGGCCAGTAGCATTACTGCCCCAAACAGCTGGAAGTGCTGTGAAGAAATTCAAGGCTCCTGTTTTCCAATGCTGCCCCAGAACTGCCAGCCCTTCTCTTACTCAATACGCATCGCTCCTTCCCCGCATTCCCCAAAGCCAGCCATGTTGCAGGCTGGGATTCCAGGGGTAGCAGTAACAGGGGACAGCAAGAGCTACAGCGTTTCACAGTGAACCGTCGCTTGCTGGTCTGGGAACTCGCAGAGCACAGTGAGACCGTGTTGGGACTCAGCACCCAGGACCTATGACTAGAGCTGTCATCATGGAATCTTCTGGTGACTTATATTCAAAGATGGTTGTCAGTTCTTTTCTCCTTATACACATGACACCCTGCCACCAGGCTTAACCACACAGAAGTGCATGCAAAATATATATGCATACATGTTTATGTACATGTATGTACACAGTTGAAAGATCTCTGTAGTATGAACCCCTGTATTTACCAACCTGGTCATTAAATGGGACATTTCCAGTAGCCCAGAAGCCACTGGTGTCCCTCTGACATCGAGCCCTCACCCCAGGGTGACCGGTACCCTGACTTTCATGGCAATCGTGTCCTGCTAAGCCTCATAGTTTAACTCCCAGCTGGGCCTCTGAGCTGAGGCACTGAGTTTGCCTGTTTTATGGCATTCATTTGGATTGTGAGGCGTGCCCTGTTTGGGGACTGGCTGCCTGGGGGGCTCACACTGCTCCTGGCAGCGGCCAGGGCTCATGCATTCCCGTGGCTGTTTAGTGTTGTGTGCATGGGCCACGTCCACCATTCTCCTCTCAGACACGCGAGGCCCATCCCAGCTCGGGCTCCGGGAGCACAGGGTCCCAGGCAGTGTCACACGTTTCCCTGGCCCCTGGTGTTTATGCCTAAGAGCAGAACGCCTAAGTCACCGGTGCTTTGATCTTCCTGGCAAAGCCACAGTCTTTTCTAAAATGGAGCACTTTTGTGTGCCAGGGCCTGTGCTGAGCTGGAAGGTGGTGGGGGCAGTATTAATCAAAACATGATGCAAAGAAATCTAAGGTCCAGCCTGGAGCGGGCTGTGGGGGAGGCGGGCTGCTTTGAGAGGGATGAAGGGGGAGGCCTGGCTGAGTTTGTGGCGGGTGGTCAGAGATGCCCCTAGTTAGGGACAGCTGCTGAGAGTGGACGCTGTGCAGGTGATGCTGGCCGCGGGAAACTCCAGGCAGGAGGAACAGTGTGGGCAAGACGTTGAGGCTGGAGAGCGTGTATCATTCACTGCAGATACCAGATGCAAGTGCCACAGAGAGGGCAGCGGGAGCAACAGAGATGTGTTTTCTCACAGTGCTGGAGGCTGCACATCAGCGAGCACGGGCGTCTCTTCCTCTTCTTGTAAGGGCACTAGCCCGACCGGATCGGGGCCCACCCCTGCGACCTCATTTCACCTCAGCACCTCCTCACAGGCCCTGTCTCCCAGTGCAGCCACACTGGGTTAGGGCTTCCATATCTGCATTGGAGGAGACCAACATTCAGTCTCCAACAGGAGGTGAGGGGCGTCTGAGAAACTGGAGCATGCTTCGGGAGTGAGCTTAGGCAGTGTCTGGGTTATCTGTTGTGTAAGAAACCACCCTGAAATTCAGTGCTCTGAAACATTAATCTTCATTTATTCACCGAAGATTTCACACTTTGGGCAGAGCCCAGGGACCCGCTCATCTCTGCCCCATGTGACATCAGCTGAGGCTGTGCTCACAGTGGCTGAAACTGGGAGCTCACCTGGGGTGACACCCAGGGGCCTCGGCCGCCTTCATGTGGCTGCGAGGGCTTCTTTCTCTCAGCGTGATGGCTGGTTTGGAAAGCAAAAGAGCAAAAATTGCCAGTGCTTAAAGGTTGGGCCTGAACCTGCCAGGGGTGTCATCCCTGCCATTGTAGAGGTGACAGAGCCCAGGCAGAGCTACTTAGGGATCTTTTTTGTAATAAAACCGATATAGATTTTAAGTATACAACATGATGTTTTTGCATACATAGTGAAATGATTACTACAGTGAAGCTAAATCACATATCCATCTCCTGACATAGTTACTATTTGTGTATGTGTGTGTGTGCGTGTGTGTGTGTGTGTGTGCAAACAGCTGAAAACTAGTCTCAGCAGATTTCCAGTACACACTACAGTACTGTTAACTGGAGTCACCATGCGGTGCATTAGATCTCTAGACTTACTCATCCTACCTAAGTACAACTTTGTGCACTTTGCCGACATCTCTCCATTTTCCTCATTCCGGCCATTGGTGATCACACAGAACTCATCTTCTCTCAGCCGGGTGTGGCAATAAACATTGACAACTTTATGTTTGGCACCCTCTCCTGGGCTATATTTCTCCTTGCCCTTGAAGTGTATATTAGCCAGCTCTTTCTCTTAGCCAACACAACCTGAAATTGTTAAGACACTTGGCAAAAGCACACCACACATGTGAAAGGCGAGACAACTGGTCATAAACGACACTATCTCTGGGTTCTTCCCTCGTAGCCAGTGCACAGAGTTCCATGACTGGGTCTGCAGTGGAGAATGTGCATTTTTCTGGAGTGAGGTCCATGACTCAGATCAGATTCTCTACTGGAAAAGCACCTCCGACACACAGGTGAAGGGCTCAGTCCCACAAGACGGCCCACCCGTTCAGATGCCAATCACAAGTCCAGGTTGTCACCTGTGCTACTGACTGACTGACTATAAATCATAGGTTTTCACTCCCCCTTTCCTTGGGTTTCATTAACTTGCTAGAGCAGCTCACAGGAGTCAGGAAACCAGAGTACTAGATTACCAGTTTATTACAAAGGATACTAAAGGATGCAAATCAACAGCCAGGTCAGGATATACATGGAACAAAAGTCCCGTATAAAGGAGCTTCTGTCCCTGTGGAGTTTGGGGCCTAAAATCGTGGCACAAGGAAGTGTTCTGGTCCCCCAATGTGGAAGCTCCTTGCACCCTCTTCTTTTGGGTTTCATCAGATAGGTATGATTGATGAACTCATTGCCACTAGAGGTTGATTTCACCTCCTGTCCCACTGCCCTCTCTGGAAACCAGGGGGCGGGACTGAAAGTTCCAACCATCTGTTCATAACCAGGTTCCCTGGCAACAGCCTTCATCTTTAGGTGCTTTCCAAAAGTCATCCCATTAGCACAAACCCCGTGGTGGTGACAAGGGAATTATTATGACTAACAAGAAACACATTGCACCTTGATAACTCAGAAGTGATTTCAGGAACCGAGGACAAGAGACCAAATACAAAAAGAATGTCCCCATTGCTCAAATCACTCAGGCAATTTCAAGGGTAGTGTGAGCCAAGAACCCCAAATAAAGACAAATGTACATGAGGAATATATTTTGATCACCTGAATGACCTAACATCCTCAAGTTATAACACTCTTATGTGAATCTTTACCAGCTTAACTTCTAGAACTTAGCAAAACTGCTCCTTCACAGCTCTGACCCCACCTGGTTATGGATGTAACCAAATTACATCTTTATGCATTGCGTGTCCCAGAACATAGACTAATAATTGTTTTTTATACATTAGTCTTTTAAGTAGAAAACACAAAGGAGAGCTACAGATGAAGGTTACAATGGTACCGGCTTTTATAATCATCCATGCATTTACTTTTAGCAGAGATCTTTATTCCTTCCTAAGGCTTGAGTCACTGCCCTGCGTTCTTCTTTCCTTCCAACCTGAGGAACGCCCTTCATGCAGGGCAGGTCGAGTGGGAATGAACTCTCTCAACTCTGGTTTATCTGAGAATGTCTAAGTGTCTCCCTCATTTTGACAGGTCAGTTTTGCCAGCTACAGGATTCTTAGTTGACAGCTCTCTTCCTTCAATGCTTTGAATACATCAACCCACTGCCCTCTGGTCTCCATGGTTTCTGATGAGAAACGTGCTCATGAACTAACTGGCAAAAATGGAATGAAAGATACTTCCATTCAGCTTTATAGATGTTTATAAAATACCTTATCCAGTTCCCATGTAACAGAACATTTTCCTATAATATCGTGATATCAGTTAAGTTATATCATCATTTGAGACCAATCAGAGTTTTAGGAAAAGGAATTGAATATTTCAAGTGTAGAAATATAAGATCTCTAAAAGACAAAAATTATCACAGATTTTCAATTTATAAATGAAAAGGTCACTGAAGCATCTTACAGATTTTAATTTCTAATAAAGTAACGATCAGCCTTTCGTATTCCACATAAACAGAAAAATCTTTTGTGTTCCTTTTTATTTAGAAATCTTATAATAAACTGATGGTCCAGAAAGATGTCTCAGACACTCTCCCTGCGCAGACTTGGGGCTGTGCTTCCTGCGGGCTGAGAAGCGTGTAGTGATGTAGTGCTTGGACTTAATCAGAACTGTAAGGAAGATGTTAAGAAAACTCGCCTTCATTGGCTGATGTTAGCTGTTTTGTCTGTTTGTCTGTTTCCCTCATGTGGGGCGATGTTAGTCTCCCCCACGGGAGGTGGTTGGTCAGATTAAGGTTGGTTTTTGTTCCCTCACATGAGCGGCTCCATGTGAGGTTCCCTCCCATGACAGACTCCACGTGAGGTATTGGTTAGCTTAGGGTTAACGAAATTTCTCCCTCATCTCCGTCCCAGGCAGGAGAGATATGGGAGGATGTGGCTTTCTGTCTGCTTTGCCTGCATCAGCAGATGAGGTGGAGAAGTCACTAAGTTGTATCAGAATGACGTGTCAGGCACGTTGCCGGGCTGTGGAAGGCCTTGGGCCTATGATCCTGAGCCAGAACAGCAGGTGTCGTCTGTCCAAATGAACTGGCCCTTCAGTCAGCGGGATAAACAATGTTCTTATCACTGTAACTGCCGGACCCTCCCGGAACTGGCCATTTCCGGAGGGGGAAGAGGGAGAAAATTGAGCTTGGCTCTAAGGTACATCTGAAAAGATATATAAGACAGGCCTCAGTTGGCAGTGTAATTTCGTTATTTCATCTTTTGTCATTGGTGATTTTTCATCATTCTAACATTTTGGAAGCTTCTAGCAACATGCAGCTTACAACACCAGGAGACGCCCTGACTTCCAACTGTGGACCTGGTGAGGGCTGGTTGGTTCCCGGCCCACCCGTGTTGTTTCCTAGGGTTAGCCTTCGGTTAGCCTTCTTGAGGACTGGTTAGCATTTTGAAAATTTGTATGCAGCTTGCAGCTTGCAGCATCGGGAGAAGCCCTAATTTCCAGCAACAACAACAATAGCAATGGCGAAGCAGAAACATTATTGAGAACTTGTTAGCACTTTAGAAACTTGTATGCAGCTTCCAGCATCAGAAGACGCCCTAACTTCCAACAACAACAGCAACAGCAACGGCAACAACAGCAGCATTCTGGGGAACTAGCAAGCAGCAGTGGGACACACCTGAGTGTCTCTCAGATGCAGACCTGGCAAGGTTTTGATTCCTGACTGTTCCAGTGTTGTTTTTCCTATGGTTTGGTGAGCTGCTTTGGCATATTTTAGTCTTAACCACCTTTACTTTCTGTCATTAGCATATTCTATTAATTGCCTTTGCCTTTTGCTATTGCATAGTGCTAAATAAATTGATTAGATATTGCTAAATAAATTAATTATTCCCACTCTAGCATGCCCTCCCCTTTCTTTTCCCTGCTCGTCATTACAACAACTAAAGAAAAGTGACTGAAGACAATGCTCACGGCAACTCCCAGTAGCAACGAACGCGGTTCCAGAGGGAACAGGCTGTGCGCCGGATTGCTAAGCGAAAGGCAGAAATTGTGTGTTATCTTCCTACACTCACATTACCTAATGTTTTCAGAGGTACCGAGGGGGACTTTTGGTCCTGTGGCTTGAGTTAATTAGGGCCATAGGTCCACTATAGGACAGCAAAGTCCCATGAACCAGTCTGTGTGGGGCGTCAGAGAAGTGGCAGGGGTGTGGGCCCCAAAGCAGCTTAGGGGTCACTTCGCTGTGCAGCTGAGTTCCCTGACTATAAGGCAGGTGTTGGGCCTTCCCATTTCCCCATCAGATGGGGCCCCACTGCAGCCATTTGCCCAGTGAAATGGAGAGGAGGCATGAGAGCAGAAGGAAGCTAGAGTATTAGGTGCAGACAGGACGGAGGTGGGGGGAAAGGGATTGGAGCAGCACCCCTTGTTTCAAGGACCACTCCCACTGGTGCATTTCGCCTTGCATCTCCAAACTTAAACAACCCCCAGCTCAGGGCCTGGACAGCAGTCAGCTCCGATGACAACGCTCTGCTCAGGAGACTTTCTCCTTCGGTGAGATCTGGCCTTCGCTGGCTGGCCCAGTGGCTGCCTGTGATCTCCCTCATGAGCCCCAGCTCAGTGCCACGGGAAGGACTTGGAGTTTTGGTCTGAAGGGCAGGGCTCCCTAGCAGGAAGGGGACAGGATCAGCTGCCAGGAGACAAGATGCCTCAGGCTGCTTGTGCACAGTGGGCTCGCCGTGGGCGAGAGAGAGCCTCAGCATCGGTCATGGAGTCCCACCAGCCCCTTGCCAGCAAATCTGCTGAAAATCACTCACCGGCCCATGATATTCAGCTGGTTCCCAAATTAGGAATTACTTCATGCGGTTCTCTGGTGGACAACCTCTCATACAGCACGAACTCAGGATAGGGAGTGGTGGGGGGTAGCGGGGAACGTTGAAAGTTGTGTGGCAGAGACACCCAGGTGGCTCCCAACAACCTTGCCCACTTCTCTCTCAGAGCAAGCTATCACTAGACTGATAGCTGGCACATGGCCGCCCAGTGCTGCAGAATTCCCAGCCTCTTCTGCAGCTGGGTTGGGAGTATGACCAGGCTCTCCCTCAAGGATGGGAAGGGAAGCAATCTGTACAACTTCTAGGGGAGTTTCCAGGAGAGAGAAGCAGGCCCTTCCTTTGGCTTCTCCCTGTGCCCTGCTGCTGAGAACGTGCGCTCTGAGGCTGGAGCTCCATCCTGGTCCGTGTGGATGCAGACAACTCCCCTGGGACGACAGGGCATCAAGGAGAGGAGCTTCCTGGAGCAGCCCTGCCAAACCAGTCCTGGACTATCTGCCTCCACAGCGAGCTGGACAGAGATGCAAACTGCTGTCGGCCACTCTCAAGTGGGAAACTTTCTTAGGAAAACTGAACCTATCCTACCCAGGATGGTAGTCTTGGAGGGGATTTTCTGTGTGGTTCCCTTGGGGCAGTCTGTTCCAAGAACTACAGCTGTCTGAAATTGTCAGCCCTCCTCTCCGTGGCTGACAGCCAAGCTCAGCTCCAGCCCACTCTCCTCTCCTGGCGCTGCTCTGGAAATGTAATCTGTGAAGACGGATGCTCCCAACTAGAAGAGTCTGGAGCAAGTCCTTCCAGGGATGTCACTTGTTCTTTCCACCTACACTAATGTACCCCCATTCTCTCTCAAAGACACAGCTGCTTTGGAAATAAACTGTGCTGACTTTTTCCCTGCTAACATCTACAGACATTGAGGAACTCAGGGAACAGGCTGTGTCACGCTTGCTATAACTTGATTATTGCTAGAAATATGAGTTTGGAACTGACATGTACCCTGCTAAATGCATGGTATGAAGGCAAGAAGTGCGCTCGGTCAAGCCTTGCCCTGAGCCCTCAGTTTGGGGAGACCAATATTTAGGACCCCCGGGGGTACCTTCTTGTCCATATCATTTGCTATGTGTACTCCATTCTCATGGAGCCCACAATTTCATGGGATAAAGAAACTCAAATAAATGTGAAAATATTAAGTTGTTGAGGATATCGTCAAAAGAAAGGTATATGAGTATACTTCATTTGTTCTTCCATATAGGACATATTAATAGAAAACCTGAGGTTCAGTAAGGCCCACAGATCAGGAAGTGACTGTCAATGAACAGGTAGTTTGTTCCTCACTGTTCCCAGAGGAAGGGCCATGTCACACCCTTTGGGGCCACACAGGGAAGCACCAGGATCGCTCAGGAGGCAGAGGGAGCAGAGGGATCCGTGAGAGATGTTCCTTCCTGAAAACAAAGAGACGGGCAGGGAATGAGTTGCCCCCTTTCTTCTGGCTTGAGCTCTAACTATGTAGATGTGATGGCTGGAGCGGAGGCAGCCCTCCTGCAATCATGAGGGAGTGACACCATCATTGCGTGAATGGTGAAGCACAGAGGTGGAGTCACTGATGACAATTTTGGGCCACCAGACCACCTCTGGACCTTTGTAGTTTAAGCCAATCTTGGCAGGGTTTTCTGTTACTTCAGCCATACACATACCTGAATGACACAGCTTTCAAGTCTCAGTGGAATATTCTGTGTCCTTAACTAGCTCCCCAGCAGATCTGTGTCTCTGCCCCTGTCTCCCCGACCCTTCACCCATGAAAGCAGCCCAGGAGCTGTGGTGCTCTGGCTGGCTGGCTGGTTTGTCTGTCTTTGGTCTTTGAGTACTCCTAGGGCAGGCCTCTGCCTTTTCTGCTCTGTGCACTCTGAGCCTGCACACAAAGGGCCTTCAGGACACCTGAGGGGCATTGCCACACACACGTCCCCCTATGGCCAGAAGCCTTCAGCCATCCAAAAGCCTGTTGATTCTCTGTGGCCCAAGCACTTCTTCCACACCCCAGGGGCTTCTACAGCTTCTTCAGTGTGATGTGTGAGGTCCCAGCTGCCAGTCTCACCTCTCGTGAGTCTTCAAGTGCCAAGCTGGTGATTTATTGTCAGCTGGTGTCTCCTGGGGCTGCCACAGGAGTCCACAGTGCCGAGAAAAGAGTACGTGAGCTGAGTCTCAAAGGAGCCTTGGAAAGGGCAGTGATGGACACATCCCGTTCCAAAGTGACTGAGGTTTCTGCATTTTCTGCAAAAAACTGAGGGTGTGCAGGTGGGCTTTCCTTTTATGGAAGCAAGTGGGCTGTAAGGCCCAAAGGAAGGAATTGTCCCCATGGATCCATGGATGGTGATGACGAAGGCTCTTGTTGGAGCTCCAGATGTCGGCCTGTGAATGGGCAACTGCCCATCTGGCCACATGATCATGGCCCTGTAATTGGCAGCAAAGCAAGAGAAAGGCCTGGGAAGATGGGAGGCTGTGGTGGTGCTGGTGAAGGAAGGTCTCCTTCCTCCCTGCAGTGCGAATTGCGTGTGGGCCACGTGGCAGTTATCAAGTCTCAGGCTCCCACGTTACCCCGAGCTTGGGGCAGGCAGCTTTAGCCCCCGTCAGGTAGACAAGCCACATCACGCGGCAGAATCTGGGGGTGAAGTCTGACTCCACACTTCGTCACCACAGCCCCGTTTTGTCCCTTCTCTGAGCCTCAGTTTTGCCCTCTAAAATGGGGACATCAGTTGCTACCTTAACAGGGTTAATCCCATGAGGATTAATCTGGGTAAGTGAGTGGCCCAGCCTGTAGTCAACCCTCACAGACTCTGCTTGAATCCATTTGGATCTCTACTTTAGACTGGAGTCTTACAGTGTT
Organism: Rhinolophus ferrumequinum; assembly: GCF_004115265.2. Taxonomy (NCBI): domain Eukaryota; kingdom Metazoa; phylum Chordata; class Mammalia; order Chiroptera; family Rhinolophidae; genus Rhinolophus; species Rhinolophus ferrumequinum. The sequence continues at coordinate 83,060,025 of NC_046292.1, forward strand.
ATCTGGAAGTACTTCCTTGAAGCTAGCCTAAATCCATACTGTTGCTCCTTTTTGGTTTGGGCAAAAAGGTCTTTGGGGAAGGAATAAGTGCAGCCATGAATTGTTTTATAAACAGAAGACAGTGGGGTGTGAAAAGAGGATATGAGCAGACGTATCCCAGGAAATTAAGCCCGGAGGAACACAGCGCTGGACAGGCATCGCGCTATATCCCACCCTAGAAACAGAGGAACAGCTCACAAGTATCCATGCAGAGGCTGGTCCCAGGACCGTCGTCTGGCCAATCAGCGTCATCCATCCTCCACAGCCTCAGTGACTGGCTCAGGGCTGGACATGTGACCAATCAGGGGACAGCCCTTCACGTGGGAATCAAGGGACCAGTGAAGCTCAATCCGAGTTGGGGTGCTGAGGGGACATGACTTCATCCTGCGGCTGTTGGTGGCCATCCTGCTTCCATAAAGGAAATGCCCACCTGAGAGTGACACCAGCAGAGGGAAGGAAGCAAAACCAAGAACTCAGGAGACATGGTTCCTGCTGACATCATCCAACACCCAGGTCAAGCCTGAAGCTCTCAGCCTTTAGACTTCCTGGTTACGTAAATTATTTCCTCCTGCTTTGATTGCTTGCTTCTTTAAGCCACTTTGGGATTCCTGTCACTGGCTATCAAAAAAATTCTGACCGTTCCTTTCAGCTGACTAAACGCAACAAGACCTCCTCTTCGAAGACAGGATTTTGTGTCCATGCCCAGCTTCAAAAACTACTTTTGGTATCCCATCACGTCGTTCATTCAGTCCACCAACATCCCTGAGCACCAATGATGTGGTACTGTGAGTTTCAGGACTGGGAATTATTCTGACATTGGCCATCACCTGGGAGTCTTTAAAGAAAATGAGTTTCGTCTGAGCGAGCATTGGGAGGTACACTGTCAGACAATTAAATTCACGAACTCATCCTAGAAAAAGTGCTACATACCTGAATATTGCTGAATATCACACTTCCCCTTGGGAAGCTGTGCACCGACACCAGTGCTAGTCCACCCTTCAAAGCAATTTTGGGACTCTTTCTGGAATAGCCATCAGAGCTGTCGTCGTATTACACTTGATGTCCTGAATGTCATCAAAAGGACTTCCTTTCAATATTTCCTATCTTTGGGTAAGGAAAGAAGTCATTGGGGGCCAGATCAGGTGAGTCGGGAGGGTGTTCCAATACAGTTATTTGTTTACTGGCTGAAAACTCCCTCACAGGAAGTGCCGTGTGAGCTGGTGCATTGTCGTGATGCAAGAGCCATGAATTGTTGGCAAAAAGTTCAGGTCGTCTAACTTTTTCACACAGCCTTTTCAGCACTTCCAAATAGTAAACTTGGTTAACTGTCCAGTTGGTAATAATTCATAATGAATAATCCCTCTGATACATATTTTTTTAAAAAAAAGGTTAGCAACACCATTGCACCAAGTTCTCAAACTTAATTGTCAGAACTTGTAGATTCCAGCCGTACTCTGACACTCACTGTGAGTCCCTGGGAGAATCCCGTCCCTTCTCTGGGCTTCTGCTCCCTCACCTACAAAATGAGGCAGTGGGGAAGATGGGACCCGGGAACCCCCTCAGCTCTGACATACTGTGGTTGGGCCTTGAACACGTCTCTCCAGCTGGGAGTCAGCTCAGGACAGAGAAGAATCTGAGGATTTCTGTGTGTGTAAGGTCCATGGGCTCTAGGTTCCTGGGAGGTTTCCTGATGCTGCTACTGGTGCTGCAGAAAATCTCTTTTGGGGTGTTTGTGAACCCCACGCCCTCCCACCACTGAAATTCAAGTTTGGAACTCTGAGAGGGAAGTGTAGAGAGGCCCCATGTTGGGGAGGAGAGGATGGTGTAGAGCTTCCATGGAGCCCATCCATCCTCCACCTTCCTCTCCTCCCGTCTTCCTCTCCCACCCACCCCACTTGCTGGATTCCAGCTGAAATTGGTCCTGGCTCCCTGGAAGAACAGAGACCCCTGAGATTGGTAGGGGAGGGAGGGATCCCTCTGAGTGAGGCAAACCCCGTGGGGAGGCCTTTCTTTTTCTCCTGGTTCAGTCTTGTTTCTCTTCACACTTTCAACATTTCGGGACATAAATTGATTGCCCTTGTCACTCTGTCACCCCTTTGTCAGTTCACTCAGCTGTTCATCATCTTAGTAATCCATTTGATCCCTCCTTTATTTAGCATATGCCTATTTTTCTAAAGCAAGAGGGGAGAGAAATCCAAGAGGAAGAGAGGAAACCCAAGAACAAACTGAGACTAGAGCAGCTGGACTTCTCAAAAGACTGGAGCCAGCAACTGGTAAGACCTGAGAAACTGAGGACCTGAGAAGACCTGAGAAACCGACTCTGCTGCATCCTGTCCACGATGCCTGGGCCGCAGAGTCACTCATCTCTGCTCTTCTTTGCAAGTCACTGGACCCTCCTCTCTTTTCAGCCCATTGTTTTCTCTCCACTCCTACTGCCATGACCCTAGTCTAAAGCACTCGTGGTTTTTTTTGACCTGGAAAATTGGAAAGGCTTCCTAATTTTTCTTCCTACATCTACTCTTTCCAATTTCCTGTCTGTTCTCCTCACTACAGCCAGAGTGATTTAGAGTTTTGATTTTTGAAGTGCCAGAAAATAATTATAGGAAGTAAAGATTTCAAGATATTGCTGCCAAGGAAACTAATGTGTTTCCCCAAATCACTGCATGTTTGGTGAAGTGCTGGTTAAGGTGCAGATGCAAAAACTGCAGGACGCCCTCTGGGGCATCACCCCTCCAGCTCAGATGCCCCCTGAATCTCTTATCTAGGTCCTGAGTTCACTGCCCCTGCCTGCTCTGCCTGCTGAAGCTCCCCTGCGTACAATGCCTGCCTATAATAAGTTTCTTCTTTTAAGAAAATATACACTTCACCCCCTGTATTTGTTTCCATTACTGCTGTAACAAATTACCATAAATGTATTTTCTTACAGCTCTGGAGGTCAGAAGTCCTCTCACTGTGCCAGCATCAAGGTGCTCTTATCGTCATACCACTGTACTTTCTAATGTGGGCAATACGAATACCCCACAGAATTTCTGATATTAAGAAGGAAATATAGGTAAGTGTTTACACATTGTATAATTATGAAATGTTTGCTACTAGTCTATAAAGAAAAATAAAATTGACATTTAAATCACTGTCGGGGGCCGGCCCAGTGGCTCAGGCGGTTGGAGCTCTATGCTCCTAATGCCGAAGGCTGCCGGTTCAATTCCCACATGGGCCAGTGGGCTCTCAACCACAAGGTTGCCGGTTCAACTCCCACAAGGGAGGGTGGGCTGCACCCCTTGTGACTAACAACAGCAACTGGACCTGGAGCTGAGCTGCGCCCTTCACAGCTATGATTGAAAGGACAACAACTTGACTTGGAAAAAATCCTGGAAGTACACACTGTTCCCCAACAAAGTCCTGTTCCCCTTCCCCAGTAAAATCTTAAAAAAACAAAAAGCACTATCAATTCTACTACTTTGAAAGGCTATATATTTTCAAAATGACTAGGTTATATAAATTCCTTTACAAAATTCTGAATCTTTGAAAATCTATTCTGCAACATTTGGGGAGAGGAAAGCTAGATTTCCTTTCCTAAGAGCTAGGTTTGCTGTTCAATATATGATAAAAGAAGCAATTTTTAAATTAATTGTTTGAATTTCAAAATATTTTTTAAAAAATCTGTAAGGCTTTTCAAGAATAAAAAGTCTGCTATACATACATACCTCTTAAAATTCCATTTCTTATCCTCTATTTTTTTGAGATTCAGTGAGTAACCATTTTAATTTTCTTTAAGATTTTTATTTAAAAATATAGCTAACATACAACATTATATCAGTTTCAGGTGTACACCACAGCTGTTCAACATTTATATACCTAAAAAAGTGATCACCATAAGTCCAGAACCATCTGACACCGTACCACGCTACCTCAATATTATGTACTATGTTCCCTATGCTGTACATTATATCTCCATGACTTATTTGTTTTATACCTGGAAATTTGAACCTCTTATTCCCCTTCACCTTTTCCCTCCTTTTTAAAGATTTTCAATTACAGCTAACATTCAATATGATTTTGTATTAATTTCAGGTGTACAGCATAGTGGTTAGACATTTGTATAATTTAAGAAGTGATCCCCCTGACTAGTCTAGTACCCACCTGGTACTATACATAGTTATTACGATATCATTGACTATATTCCCTATGCTTTACTTTACATCCCCACGACTATTTTGTAACTACCAATTTGTACTTAATCCCTTCACCTTTTTCACCCTGTCCCCTAACCCTCCTCCCATCTATCACCCTGATAAACCTAGTACCCATGTGACATCATACACAGTTATTACAATATTATTGACTATATTCTTTGTGCTACACCCAACATCCCCGTGGCTACTTTGTAACAACCAATTTCTACTTCTAATCCCTTCCCCTTTTTCACCCATCCCCTCAAATCCTCTCCCATCTGGCAACCATCAACGTGTTCTCTGTATCTATGACTGTGTTTCTGTTTTGTTTGTTTGTTTGTTTTGTTCTTTAGATTCCACATGTAAAGGAAATCACATTGCATCTGTCTTTCTCTGTCTGACATACTCCACTCAGCTGAAAGTCAAGTTAGACCTCTAGGTCTAACCATGCTGCCGCAGACGGCAAGAACCCATTCTCTTCCATGACTAAGCAATATTCCATTGTATGAGTATATACACACCACGCCCTCTTTATCCATCGATGGACACCGAGGCTGCCTCCACATGTTGGCCATTGTAAACAATGCTGCAATAAACATATGGATGCACACGTCTTTTCGATGTAGTGTTTTGGGTTTCTTCAGATAAATACCCAGATGTGAGATTACTGGATCCTTCTTTGTCTCTTGTTATAGCCTTTGTTTTAAAGTTTATTTTGTCTAGTATTAGTATGGCTACCACAGATTTTTTTTTCCCCATTTCCATTTTCATGAAATAACTTTTCCCATCCCTTTACTTTTAGTCTGTGTGTGCCTTTCAGTCTAAACTGAGTCTTTTTTTGTAAGCAGTATATATAAGGGTTTTGTTTTCTGTTTTTGTTCATTTGTTCATTTTCTTTTTCTTTTTTTTTTTTTTTTTTGCCTCCCCCCCACTCCGGTTCAAGCCGTTGTTTCTCAGTCTAGTTGTGTAGGACACAGCTCCCTGGCCCATGCTGGGATTATGAGCCTTGTGCTCCCCCTGGCTGAGTCAGCTGGTCGCTGGTCATTGGTCAGCCACTCCTGTCAGCTCACGGCAACTTACTTACGGTGACCTCCAGCTGCTCACAGCAGCCTAACTCCAGGGAGAGCCATTGTTCACAATCTTAGCTGTAGAGGGCGCAGGTCACTGGCCCATGTGGGAATCAAAACGGCGACCTCAGCATTAGGAGCACGATGCTCCAACCACCTGAGCCACCGGGCCGGCCCCGGATTTTGTTTTCTTATCCATTCAGCCACCCTACATTTCAGGAGCATTTAATCCATTTACCTTGAAAGTAATTGTTGATAGATATGTAGTTACTACCCTTTAATTATCCATATTTTTTAAATTTTGTCATAAAGAAGTTCCTCTAACACTCCTTGTAATACTGGTTTGGTGGTGATGAACTCCTTTAGCTTTTTCTTGTCTGGGAAGCTCCTTATCTGTCCTTCAATTTTAAATGAAGGCCTTGCTGGGTAGAGAAGTCTTTGTTGTAGGTCTTTGCTTTTCATAATTTTGAATATTTCCTGCCAATCCCTTCTGGCCTGCCAAGTTTCTGTTGAGAAATCAGCTGACAATCTTATGGAAGCCTCCTTATAAGTTACTAGTTGCCTTTTTCTTGCTGTTTTTAGGATTCTCCCTGTTTTTAATCTTTGCCCTTTTAATTATGATGTGTCTTGGTGTGGGCCTGTTTGGGTTCATCTTGTTTGGGACACTGTGCTTCCTGGGCTTGTATGTCTATTTCCTTCACCAGGGTAGGAACGTTTTAGGTCATTTTTTTCTTCATATAGGTTCTCAATCCCTTGCTTTCTCTCTTCTCCTTCTGGAACCCCTATGATGCGAATGTTGTTGTTACATTTGATGTTGTCCCAGAGGTCTCTTAAACTATCGTCATTTTTTAAATATTCTTTTATCCCTGTGCTCTTTCAGTTAGGTGTTTTCTACTAGCTTGTCTTCCAAATCGCTGATTTGATCCTCTGCTTCACCTAGTCTGCTGGTGATTCCTTCTAGTGCCTTCTTCATTTCAGTTATTGTATTCTTCACTTCCGACAGGTTCTTTTTTATGGTTTCTATGTCTTTTATTATGCTTGCTATCTCTTTGTTGAAGCTCACACTAAGTTCCTTGAGCATCCTTATAAACATTGTTTTGAACTCTGTATCTGGTAGGTAGCTTACCTCCATGTCATTTAGCTGTTTCTGGAGTTTTCTCCTGTCCTATCATTTGGGATGTATTTCTTTGTTTCCTCATTTTGGCTGCCTCTCTGTATTTGTTTCTATGTAGTAGGTAGATTTCCTACCTAGTCTCCCAGTCTTGCCAGGTGGCCTTAGGTAGTAGGTGCCCTGTGGGACTCAGTGGCACAATCTCCTTGGTCACCTGCACTGGGTGCTCCAGGAGTGTCCATTGTGTGGATTGTGTGTGCTGTCCTGTTATAGTTGAACTTTGATTGTTATTGCCACACCAGTGGGTGGGATTGACCCTCAGGCTGATTCCCTGTGGGGTTTGGCCACATCCACAGCTTATGGGCTGCTGGGGGTGGGGGGTATACCACACAGTGTGGGATTCGCCCAGTGAGCTCTGGTGCCTGTTGAGACTCCCCTTTGTGTATGCCACTTGTGGGGCTAATTGGGCAGTGTTCTGCTGTGATTTGAAGCCAACCTCCAAGTATATTGGTTCTGAGGCCTCTTGGGAAGGGTTCTGATGCAGGCCCAGGTCAGCTACTGTCTGTGACCCTCCAGCAATGACCTGGTAGGAGTTCCAAAGCGATCCATGATTGGTCACTGCCTGTGCTGGACCTGGATGCTTGTGGGAGAAGCCATGCTGTGAACCGAGCACTGTTGCCACTAGTACCAGGTCTCAGGTGGCTCCACAGAAAGCCAGGACACACAGAGGCCTGATTGCCAGCTCCTGTAAGGTTCAGCCGTTAGTAAAGCCTCGTGTGGTATGGACGGATTTGGGTGAGGCGGGGTCTCAGTGAGCCACCAGGGTGGAGCAAGTGGAGCTCACCAGACCAATTCAGATTCAGATTTGGCCATGGGAGTGGGGGAGGGCTCAACACTGGAAAGATGGAGTCCACCTGTCAGATGTGTGGGAAAATGACAACTATCCCCCAGCCCTGACCACGATGCCACACACCTCAAGTCTGATCCCCGAATGTCTCTAATGCTCCCTGCCCCAAGTTACTGTCCCTCCTCGGAGTGCAGGGTGAGTGTCTGCAGGTGTGCCTGTGTGGGCCCTTTAAGAGGACGTCTGGGTTTTCTGTAGCCTTCTGTCCCACCCAGACAGTCAAAATCTGCACTGTTTTTCACAGCTAGATGTTGTGAGGGCTTCTCTTCCTGGCACCAGTATTTCGAGCTGGGGAGTCTGGTGTCGGGTTGGGGTCCCTTGCTTCTCTGTGGGGAACCTCTGTGGCTGCGATATCCCTCTTACTTTTCATCCACCCCATGGAAGTTTGGCACCAGCCCATTTCACGTCTCTCCTATCAGTCTTGACGTGGCTTCTTCTTTATGTCCTTAGTTATAACTTCTGTTCAGTTAGACTTAAGATGGTTCTCCAGGTTGATTGTTTTATAATCTAGTTGTAATTTTGATGTGTTCATGGGATGAGCCAAGCTCCACCATTTATCTACTCCACCATCTTTGATCTTCCTCGGCATTTTCCTCAATGAGTAACCATCTTAAAAGATACTAGTCAAAAAGATCTCTATTTGGATCGTTATATTGGGCTCCCAATGTCTTTCTAATTTAATTTTAAATAATCCAAGATAATTCAAAATAACACACTATTGCTATATAAACCAGCATTTTCCAAACTGTGTTATATGTTATATACACTATTGATAATTTTGAACTAAAATCTTAATTATAAATACATAAGAAAAGCAAAATGTGTTATCTATGCATGGTTATTATGCAACAGTAAATTTATTTTAAGAAAGAAATAGTATACCAGATGCAAGAATACCTGGAAGTTACATGAAAATGCTTGATTCTGATGAGACAGGTAAAGAGTTAACAGGAACAAGCTTGTGAGCCCACAAATATGAGCTTAAGAATGAACTGCTTGGTTCTGAATCCCTCAGCTAGCTGTGGGAACAGAATGGTTCCCCGAAGAAGCCGACTGTAGCAACCCCCCTTGCAAGCTAACAAGCACCCTACATCCACTATAGGTGGGAACAGAACAGTTTCCAGAAGAAGCCAATTGTAACCACAACCCCCTGCAAACTGACAAGCACCCTACATCCTGCATAGAAAAATAGGAAACCCCAACACCCCTTCTCATTGGTGCAGCTGTCTACTCTAGATTCTGTCCCCGGCAACTCCTCTGCCAGTGCTTGTCTCCTGACTAAACAGAAACACACTGCTGTGGTCTTCTCTAGACCCTGCCACTGGCTCTCTCTTGCTGCCAGACTTTCAATAAAAATTTCCTTGCTTTCTCATTTTTCTGAGTCTCCTGATTCTTTCACACTCTGAAAACCACTAGGGGCATCCAAAAATAACACAGAAACCATTCTTGTTAAATGCAGTTATTCCTTCTCCAAAATCCAGAGGAGTAATTTTGTTTACAAATGCGGAGCTGATGATGTCCTGCCTGTAGCATCTACCCAGCCCCCTTGGCACCAACCCCATCATTCTTACATATGAGGGCAAAACTCCCTCCTATGATTCACAAAGCCCGTTGGTCTGGCCCTGCCTCTCCTCGCTCCCCTCTTTCCCTGGATCTCTTCACTGGAACCTCACTGTCTTTCACTCTGGGAACCACCTCGCTACCTGTCAACCTGTAGCTTTCTGTACCTGGAATGCTGTTCCTCTTGCATCCCACCCAGCTCTTTAGCTGGTTAGTGCCTGTCCGTCAATTTCAGTTCATCTCAGCTCAGTTACTGCCTTCTGACTTAGCCCAACTAAGTGAGGTCTCCCTGTTCCGTAGTCACATAAAACAGTATCCTTTCAAAGCACATCTCACAGCTCATCATTAGACACTTATTGATCTCTTTATCTAGTGAAAGTTGGCTCCCTAATAAGATTGTAAACTCCCTGCAGACAGATTTAACATCTATTTAGCTCAAAATAGAATTCCTGCCCTTAACTGTTATGCCTGTCACATAGTTTGTTGAATGAATGATTAGGAATGTCATGATTTGTACTGAGATTTGATGCATAACTCAGAAGACATTGGAGAGAGATTGGAGGCTGCTAAGCATGTGTGTGTGAGCATAGGGGTGTGTTGGGAGAGAGAGGCGAGGTAGTACAAATTTCTAATGTTCACTACGTGCAGTTTTACATTGTGAATGTGTAAATTATGCATACCTTAATGATTGCATGGGCATCTGTATTTCTTTTACAGGATCTGCAGGTGACAAATACCATTGGTAGATAAATAGCTTTTCAGAAGCATTTGCTTAAAGGACAAACTTCTTTTCGCACAAATTATAAATAAGACATCCTCCCGATCCTGTATTTGAAAAGCACAAGTCAAAAAAATCCCTTTGGCAGGAATCATTTCTTTTTATGAGAGGCGCACATGATTTGTCCAGCAGAGTGTGCTAAAACACACATTTGGCATAGTGGAGCTTAGCAAAACTTTTACTTCAATAGATTTGTCTTCAGTATTGATTGTCAAGTTCTTATAGCAAGTATATCTAAAAAGGGCTATCTTATAAAATATGGGCATCGGAGGTCTTAGAACCAATGTTTTTAAAATGTGAACTTTTTAATATTCCATCTTACGTACAAGGGCAATTTCTTCCATTTGCCTTATCACTTTGTAAAACTTTTAGTTAATGTTGTTGGGGGGAAAAATACTGTTGTGGGGTGCCATATTACATGTTGTATGTAATATATGTTATGCACATTACCAGAAGATTGGAAAATGAGCCTTTTTAGAAAATTTGGCAAAACTATCATTAGTCCCTCAAATTCGTAGAGGGTATTTTATCACACTCATCAAGCCAAAACTTTTCTGAGGTATAAAAGGTTATTTTAGATATAAAATCTTATCTGGAGGCTCTATTGTTTAACCCTCAGAACCTTTGAGAAACCCTGTGTACCAGTCAAGCAAGGCAAGGTAATACACTGCAGTAACAACCTCAGTTTCAGTAACTTAAACTGCAAGGTTTATTTCTAGTTCCTGCTGCATGTCCATCATATAGTTGGCTAGGGGCTCTGCCCAGGGTTGTTATGATTAAAGGAAGCAGGTTGATGGAGGAGCCATCACCTTGAAAGTCCCCAGTGACTCACCATGGCAGAGGGAAAGAAAAGCATGGGCCATCATGCACCGGCTCTCAAAGCTTCCCTGGAGGTGGTGTCCATTACCTTCACCCACATTTTCTTAATGAAAACAAATCATATGGCCACACCTCACTTGTAGCGTTCTGGAAATGCAATACTATCGTGCATCTGGGAGGAAAACCAGAAATATCTGATGGATAGCCCTGGTAACTACCACATGCTACAAATGTAACAATAATGAAAGTCACTGGAATTGATATATGTGTAGCAACACTGATTTTGAAGTTATCCTTATATCTTCAAGTAATGGTCTGCAGGCTATATTATTAACTCAACTTTCTTCCTTGGTTGTAAACACTGTGAGCATGGATAATTAAAATATTTTGCTTTTGGTTTTTACATTCATTGCTACATATAATTTGGAGGGGTGGGATGGATAGCAGATTTACTTCTCTACTTAGGTTTTGCTTGGATTAATATTAAGACCTATTTATCTTTTCTGAGAACACAATAACTGCTGTATGTGTAAGGAGATAGGAAAGGGTCAGGCAGCTAGAGGTTAAGCTTTTACAGCTGATGGGTGACAAAATAGGAATGAAAAATTTATCGCTCAGCATTCCCTTTTCTCTTAACCTCATAAAGCCAGAGAAACAGGTTTCTAAAATAAAGGTGTCAAATGGAGTAGTCCTTTTAAGTACTGGAAAGAAGAGCTTCTTTTCTTAATGTAACAGACCTAAAAGGAATTGCAGATGGACCTGTCGCTAAGCGCTAAGGGTCGGGTTTGACCACCTCCTGCAGTGATAGTCCACACTGTTCACCAAGAACGATCCAGGGTTGTAATCAGGTTGTAATCAGAGCGGCACAAAACTGGTGATCTCGGGAACTGAGGCTCTCCTGCCAAGGTGGAGCTGGCACGTTGCCTGACCTCCACAAAGCCAAAGGAAACTTTAGGTCAGAAGCAGGCCAGCTAGTGAGATAAATGGCAGCAGGGGCCATAGGGACCGTGGCCACTAGTAATCCAGAGACGATCCTGGGCGTTTTGACAGGGACTGTCAAAGAGATAACTGGCAGCTACTGTGCATGGTCAGTATGTCCTTACCCCTGCCACCTCAGCCTGGATCCTGCCTGGAACAGCAGTGGAGGCAGGTGAGGAGTTAGCTGCACCATCTGCCTATGGTGGAGTCTGCTGAGTTGTAGAGAAAGCTGCAAGGAATGCTGTCTGCCTTTCCACAAGATCAACACTGAGAAAGAGAATCCCCAAATGAACTAAACCATTAAAATGTGGTGTTACACTTGAATACTCATCATCTTCACTCCCCCTCTACCTACACCTGGTTTGCCAACGTCCCCCTCATCATTCAAGGGCCTTGAAGCTCCCATGTTCTCCGAAAGTATTTTCGAATCCCCCCAGAGTAGAATTCTTTTTCTCTCTCTGTTCTGCATTGTTTTTTATTAGTAGCTCTATGAAAACTCTCACCACAATCCTCTTTCCATTGTATCTGCTTCTGTATCTGTCTCCCTTCATCCCAACCTCTGGATTGTGAGCATCTGGAAGGCAGTGATCAAATACAGTTTTTCTGCTAATTTAACCAGCTCCTATCCAGTTCTGTGTACACAGAAGGTGCTCAATACATGTCTGTTGATTTAGATGGATTACACGGACATTTTATGAAGGCATTCAATTTCCCTCGTTAACCTAAGAAATACCTCAGACATCCATAAAAGTACCAAGAATAATTAAGCCCACACTCAGGATGGCATTAACTTCTCCTAATGCATTTACCCAGACGTAAAGAATATGGACTTTGGAATCAGAATGATGTGGTTCTGAACCTCAGCTCCGTTTCTCATTAACTGTGTGTTCCCTGGCAAACGACTTCATCTCCCTAACCCTCAGCTTTGTGTCTACAAAATGGGGCTGATGATACCTAACTCGCTGGGTTGTTGTGAGGATGAAATGAGATAGAATATGCCAAGCACTTGCCACAGTGCCTGGCTCATAAAAAGGCCTCAAAAAGCAGGTATTGTTCGTATCATATGCATTCCCACAAGCTCTGGTGACTGCAAGCACAGTAATCATAAAAGTCCAAAAGTATACTGTTTACCAACTGATGAGACAGAGACTCTATAGATGAAAAAAGAATTAAAAGATGTCAATCAGCTGTAATATAGGGGACCTTACATAGATCCTAACTGAAACTAACTGAACACTGGCTTTGTTGGTATTAAGAAATTATTAATTGTTTAAGATGTGATAATGGTATTGCAGTTATGGTTTTTTAAAAAAAGAGTTCTTATCTTTTAGAAATACTTCCTGATACTTTCACAGATTAAAATTTACAATATCTGGGATTTGTTTCAAAATAAGCTCGAGTAGGATTGGGGGGAAGCAGGTGGGGGGATAGATGAAACAAACACTGGCTGTTAGTCGATCGTTGCTATAGCTGGAAAATTGTTGCATGGCAGTTCCATTCACTTCAAATTTTAGTTTTCCATAAATATTCAGCTATCCGAATATATTGGTCATGCGTCAGTTGCCTCCTGGGAAACAGTCTCTGAGATGGACAAAATTTCCTGAGCAGTGCTCTTGGGAGTCACCATCGGTGAGGGAGTGAAGGAAGCAGTACTAGGCTGCAGGAAAAGGACTCGTTAGATCCGACGGGGAGCTCTGGGGGTAGGATGGCCCTTCAGAGTGGTCCCCAGTCAGGTCCAGAGATCTGGGCTTTTCTATCCTCACTTATCCAGGCACTGGATATGGACATAACCTGGGCTAAAGAGTATTATCTTTGAACAAGGCAGCAAAGCTCTCCAGCCTAGAGTAAGTCCAGAAACACACTTGGCTATCTGAAGCCAACATTCACAGAAACCAGGGAATAAGTAAGTGGACATGAATAATAAATATCGGTCAGTGGAAAAAAATCTTATTTATTCCATCTGAAGTACAATGATTCAATCTTTCATATCCTTAATAAAGACTTTCTGACAGCAGGTATTTTATTTTTGTATGTATTTCAGGAAGTCGTCTTTCTCTTCCTTACTCTATCTCCCAGTTACTAGCTTGAGGAGGACATTTCTGTCATGTTATAGAATGGATGCAAGTGAGCAAGGCATGTATGCTTATATGCCTTTTCGGGTTGATAATAGCAAGTTTCTCTTGAAACCTTCCTTGAGAGGAAGCTAGAGGTAGTAAATAAAACATTGAAAGTCCCTAGATAATGCCATTAATTAACACATTATCACAGTCAGTTTTGTTTTCCCTAAGGCTGAATCGCAGGCTTCTGATTCCATCTCATGAGAGAATTTCATCTCACTAAGCCAAGACACAATGCTCTGGCCCTCTGTGTGCATAACCAGCTAAGGGATTGTGGCCAGAGCAGTGACTCAGTTTCAACAAAGGATCAAACGACCTTTCCTCTCTTCTGCCACAATACACTTTGAATGAAGATAACATGCAAGATTTATTTTCAACTGAATAAAAGTGTTAGCAGATCCTGAATATCTGAAGTCTTGGTGAGTGTAACTGGAGAGTAGATATAAACCATATTTAATATAATTCTTTTTTGTTTTAAGGAGGGTGCAGCTCACAGTGGCCCATGCGGGGATCGAACCGGCAACCTTGGTGTTATCAGCACCACGCTCTAACCAACTGAGCTAACCGGCTGCCCCAATATAATTCTTTTAGTTGAATGTACATAGAAAAACTATTATTACTAATCCACACAATCAGCTAGTGGAGAACTAATAATCCTGAGTTACTAGAAAGTAGGAAAACTAGCCCTATATGATTTTAAGTTTTCATTCTTATTCAGTGGCATATCAGTGGAGGGGGAGTGATTCTACCTGGGTGCAAGCAACAAGGGGGTGCATCATCTGTTGAGATTTAAATGCGTCAGTTGCCATGCGTCAGTTGCCTCCTGGGAAACAGTGTCTGAGATGGACAAAATTCCCTGAGCAACTGACGCATTTTAATCTGTTGAGATTTAAATGTTTACAAAACATTTTTTAAATGGACTGAACACCTGTCTGACTTTTATCATCGCTGCGTGATGGGGTTGGGAATCCGGGCAGGGATAAGGCTCTTCTGCGGAGGTCACTCTGTCACACGAATTTAGCAGATATCTGGGCTGCGATGGAAGATCTAAGAGGGCTTCACTTACATGTCTGGTGCCTGGTATTCTTCCATGTGTCTTTTTTCTTTCTCTTCACATGGTGTCTCATAATTCAACAGTATGCTTGAGCTTCTTTACATCCAACTGTCTGGTTTCCTCAAGCAAATGCAGAAGCTGCCAACCCTCTTATAGACTAGACTCAGAACTGGTACAGGATTACTTGGCCATATTCATTGGATAGAGCAAGTCACAAGATGAGTCCAGGTTTAAGGGAGGAGAAATAGATTTCACCTCTTAATATACCTATGGGAAAAGAGGAACTGACAACTTTCATCTTTAGACACCTTTTTACCACAGGTAAAATATTTTAAATCTCACATAAATTTGAGACAAACAAAAGACTAAGAGAATTCATTACCAGAAGACCTATACCACAAGACAAGGTCAAGTAAATTCTACAGGGTTGTGTTGCTTGACAGAAAGGTGGATCTACACAAAGAAATGGAGATCTCCAGAAATGGTTAAACTGAAAGTAAAATATAAAAGACATTTTTGTTTTTAATTGCTCTAAAAGATAATTGATTGTCTAAAGCAAAAATAGTAGCAATAAATTGTAGAACTGTAGAATTATGGCATATATAAAAGAAAAATGTATGTCAACAACAGCACAAAAATAGAGGGGAGTTGGAAGTATACTGTTATAGCATTCTTATATGTGAGAGTCAGTATAATATTATTTGAAGGTAGACTGTGATTAAATAAAGAGTAGAGCAACTTAAGTATACGGAAGACTTAATACTATGAGCCAACTTGACTTAGTCGACATTGAGTGAAACCAACATTCCTCCCAACAACAGCAAAATATACACTCTTTTCAAGTACACATGGAATATTCACCTAGATAGTCCATATATCCTGGGCTAACTGAATAGACCCTTATTTGGTATTGCTCTCACGAATTTAAAAGAATTAAAACCATGTGAAGTACGTTTTCTAGCCATAACAGAATTAAACTATAAATCCATAACAAAGAGATATCTGGAAAACCCCAAAATCTTTGGAAATAAAAAATTACTAAATAATACATGAGTAAAAGGGGAAATCACAGGAAAAGTAAAAAATATTTTGAATTGAATAAAAATGAAATCAGAACACACAAAAATGTGTAGGATGTAGCTAAAACAATGCTTAGAGGAAAAATTATAGCATTATATGCTTACATTGGAAAAAATCTTCAATCAATAATCTAAATTTCTATGTTAAGAAATTGGAAAAAGAAAAATAAACCTACTCAAAGCAAAGGAAGGAGGGAAATAACAAAGGAAGAGCAGAAATCAATGAAACAGAAGAAAGAAAAACATCAGCTGAAAATAATGAAACCAAAAACTGATTTTTTGAAAAGGTCATAAAATTGATAAACTCTTGCCATTGATATAAGGAATAAAATATTAGGAATGAAATAAAGAATGTCACTATAAATCCTGCAGACATTTAAAGGACAATAAAGTAATTTGATATACAACATTTGCCTACAGGTTTAACAATTTTAGATAAAATAATAAATTATTTGAAAGACACAAGTTACCAAAGCTCACTCCAAAAAAAAAAAAAAAAAAAAAGAAAGAAGGAAAGAAAGAAAAAATATATGACCTGAATGGTCCTTATGTCTATTAAAGAAAAATGAATTCATATTTAAAATTTTCTGATAAAGTGATAAAGTAAGTTCTGGCTCAGATTAGTTCAGTGGTATGTACTACAAATAGTTTTTAAAAGAAAATAGTACCCGTTCTACACAAACCATCCAGAAAATAGAAGAGGAGGGAGGACTTCCCAAGTCATTTATTGAGTCCATTTTTCCTGACACCAAAATCAGAGAAAGGCATTATAAACAACAGGATAATAAATCTCAAGAACATGGATGCAAAAAATTCTTAACAAAATATTAGCAAATGGAATTCAGCAATATATAAGAAGGATAATACATCATGACCAAGTGAGCTTTATCCAGGAAATGAAAGGTGAATTCAACATTCAAAAATTAGTCAAAGAAATTTACCACAGCAACAGACTAAAGAAGAAAAAGCACAGGATTATCTCAATAAATGTGGCAAAACCATTTGACCAAATTCAATATCCACTTATAATATTATTTAAAAGAATACTTGGGGGTGGCTGGATGGCTCAGTTGGTTAGAGCATGAGCTCTGAACAACAGGGTTGCCGGTTCGATTCCCACATGGGCCAGTGGGCTGCACCCTCCACAACTGGATTGAAGGACAATGGCCCTGGAGAAGCACATTGTTCCCCAATATTCCCCAATAAAAAAATTTAAAAAGAAAAATACAAAACTCTCAGCAAACTAGGAAAAGAGGGAAGTTCCTCAACATGATAAAGGACATCTACAAAAAAACCCTGCAACCATCAGCAAACTTAATAGTGAAAGACTGAAAGCTTTACCCCTAATATCAGGAATAAGGAAAGGATGACTGTTCTCATATTCCTATTCAACATCATATTGGAAGTCCTGGTCAGTGTAATGAATCAAGAAAAGAAAATAGCAATCCCTATTAAAATACCAATGGCACTCTTCTCAGAACTAGAATAACCGATCCTAAAATTTATATGAAACCGCAAAAGACCCAGAATACCCAAAGAAACCTTGAGAAAGAACAATGTAGAAGGTATCACACTCCCGGACTTCAAACTATACTACAAAGCTACGGTAATCAAAACAGTACAATACTGGCATAAAAACTTACATATAGATCAATGGAATAGAATAGAGAGCTTAGAAATAAATCCTTGCTTATATGGTCAATCTATGACAAAGGAGGCAAAAATATACAATGGGTAAAGACAGTCTCTTCAATAAGTGGTGTTGGGAAAACTAAATAGATACATGCAAAAAACAAATGAAATTGAATCACTTTCTTACACCGTATACAAAAGTAAACTCAAAATGAATTAAAGACTTAAATTTAAGACTTGAAACATAAAACTCCTAGAAGAAAACATAGGCAGTAAACTCTTTGACAGCAAACTTAGCAATATCTTTTTGGATACGTCTCCTTAGTCAAGGGCAACAAAGGAAAAATAAACAAACGGGACAAATGGGACATCAAACTAAGGAGTTTTTGCAGTTAAGGAAACCATCATCAAAATGAAAAGACAACCTACTGAATGGGAGGATACCATACTGCCATGTATAATGCACACTTTTTTGCCCAAATTTGTGAGGGTAAAATAAGGATGCACATTATACATGGGTAGTACTAATTCTGTGTCTATATAAATGTTTTTAGTTCTTTTATTTATGCATAGGTTAAAAGTGTAACTCTAGAAATCAGTAATGATATCCATATGTAAAATAATACCCTGGAATACAATAATCAGTTTTGTTTAACTTACAATGAATTTGCAGCGATGAAGAGTTCTTGGCCTTCTGTCATTCGAAAATAACATAAATTTTTTACGAGTACATAAAATTTCTTGTACCTTGTATCTGTTCTTGTGTTTCGTAATTATTTGTTACATAAAATTTCTCGTACTATAATATGTTAAAAAATAAATTCTAAAATTCCTTTATAATACAAAAAACTAGTACCTAAATGTAAACAAATAAAAATTTGAATTAAAAAATTAAAACTAAAGATTATTTCTCTGAAAGTTTGGGTCAAAAACGTGAGTGCGCATTATATATGGGGAGTGCATTATACATGGCAAAATATGGTACTTGCCAATGATACATCCAATAAGGGCTTAATATCCTAAATATATAAGGAACTCATACAACTTAACACAAAAATACAAACAATCCAATTTAAAAATGGGCAGTGGACTTCAATAGACATTTCTCCAAAGAGAATATACAGATGGCCAACAGACATATGAAAAAATGGTCAACATCGCTAATCACCAGGGGAATGCAAATTAAAACCACAATGAAATATCACTTCACACCTGTCAGAATGGCTATCCACTATGTAAAACAGTATGGAAGTTCCTCAAAAAATTAATAATAGAACTACCACATGACCCAGCAATTCCACTTCTGGATATTTATCCAAAGAAACCCAAAACACTTATTTGAAAACATATATGCATCCCTATGTTCATTGCAGCATTATTTACAATAGCCAAGATATGGAAGCAACCTAAGTGTCCATTGATAGACGAATGGATAAAGAAGATGTGGCACATATATGCAATTGAACATTAGTATAGGAACATAAAAAGGAATGAAATCTTGCCTTTTGTAACAACATGGATGGATCTAGAGGGTATTATGCTAAACAAAATAAGTCAGGGATAGACAAATACCATATGATTTCACTTATATGGGGATTCTAAAGAAACCAAAACAAATAAACAAAACAGAAACAGATCCATAGATAAAGAGAACAAGCTGATGTTTGCCAAAGGGGATGGGGGTAGGAGGATGGGTAAAAACAAAACAAAATAAAACAAAACAAAACAAAATACCTTCCTCTCAGTTCTGTTATAGCATGCTTTTTTGGGCAGACGGAAGACATTGGAAGCCTCTAACCTGAATTTTCAGGTATCACTTTTCCAAATATCAGTGAACAATGTTAATATTTTGGCATTTATTCTTTTTTCTACCATATGCACAGAACAAAGCAGATTTTTATATCCTTAAATTTTAAAAAAGAAGAAAGAAAATAAGTCACAGATGGTAAAGAAAGAATTACACTGTCTCTATTCTTAGGTGATATGATTGTATATTTGGAAAAATCTCAAAGAATCTACAAAAAAATCTTCTAGAACTAATAAATAAGTTTAGCAAGGCTGGGGGCTGGCCCGGTGGCTCAGGCGGTTAGAGCTCCATGCTCTTAACTCCAAAGGCTGCCGGTTCGACTGCCGGTTCGATTCCCACATGGGCCAGTAGGCTCTCAACCACAAGGTTGCCAGCTCAATTCCTCGAGTCCCGCAAGGGATGGTGGTCCAAGGGATGGTGGGCTCCGCCTCCTGCAACTAAGATTGAACATGGCACCTTGAGCTGAGCTGCCTCCCGGATGGCTCAGTTGGTTGGAGAGCGTACTCTCAACCACAAGGTTGCTGGGTTCGACTCCCACAAGGGATGATGGGCTGCGCCCCCTGCAACTAGCAACCGCAACTGGACCTGGAGCTGAGCTGCGCCCTTCACAGCTATGATTGAAAGGACAACAACTTGACTTGGAAAAAAGTCCTGGAAGTACACACTGTTCCCCAATAAAGTCCTGTTCCCCTTCCCCAATAAAATCTTTAAAAAAAAAAAAAAAAAAAAAAGTTTAGCAAGGCCACAAGATAGTGTGTCAATGTACAAAAATCAATGGTAATTCTATATACTAGCAGCAATCATAAATTGAAATTTTAAAAAATAATTTACAACAGCACCAAAATACATTAAATGCTTAGGTATAAATCTAACAAGATATATGCAAGGTATACTTAAAACTCAAAAACAGTGGTGAAAGAAGTTAAAGAAGATCTAAATAAATGGACAGAAATACTAGTTCATGGATTGGAAAACAATATTATTAAGATATCGGTTCTCCCCAACTTGAACCAGAGATTCAACACAATCCCAGTTAAACTTTGTGTAAATATTTTTGTGGAATGCTGACAACCTAACTAAAATTTATATAGAAAGTAGAAAAGCTAGAATAGCAAAAACAATCTTGAAAAGAAAAGTGGAAAACTTACAAAACTTGATTTTAAGACTTATCCTAGAGAAACAGTAATCAAGAAAGTCTGGTATTGGTGAAAAGATAAACACTTAGATCAATGGAACAGAATAGAAAGTCCAGAAACTGACCCATACACATAAGGTCAATTGATTTTGACGAAGGTACAAAGTCAACTCAAAAGTAAAAGGATAACCTTTTCAACAGATGGTGCTGGAAAAATTCGGTATGCAAACAAAAAAAGAACTTTCATTCATCCCTTGCACCTAGTACAAAGACTAACCAAAAATGTACCACATAGACCTATCAATAATATAAAACATAAAACTACAAAATTTTGAGAAAAATATATAGGGAGAAATCTTTTATGACTTTGGGAAGGCAAATATTTCTTATACACAACAAAAACCAAAAGCACAATTCATTAAAAAAATAAGAAGAAAATTGGGCGAGCAGGGGAGGGAAGGGAGCGGAGTGGAGACGCGGCCCACATCTGCAGCTGTGGGGATGCGGCCCCCACCTTTGGCTGTGGAGACGCAGCTCACATCTGCGGCAGTGGAAACGCGGCATGCATCCACAGCTGCAGAGATGCAGGGGATCCCAGGACGGAACAGAGAACACAAAAACCAGGAGATGGGCTCTTTCCCTGCATCCCACAGCTGATCTCTCCCTCCGCAGGGGCAACATATCCAGCATTTGAGGCAATAACCTCAACTGAGACCTCCAGCTGGGCCCTAGGTCGGACAAAGGACACAAACTCCATACCTGGGCCCCTCCCCCCACTCTTCCAACCCTACCCCGCTGCCCTTCCCCCTCGCTTCCAGAGACTTAAACTGGCACCTGAACTAAGGAGCAGTGTCAGATTATAGAGGAGCCTCAGTGCTCAGGCTCTGGGAAGACCTGTGTGCAGCTCTGACCCAAGGAAGAGGCTGGGAAGAGTGTGATTTTTGCTGGGCTGGGAGAGAGAAGACCCCTCCATCCCCAGCCCCCACCCTTTCTGGCCTGCCTAGGGCAGAGCAATTACAACTGCAGAGGCACTCCCAGGGATCAGCAGTAGGCGGCAGACACAGCTCTGGGCTTTCAGCAATCTCCCGCCTGACACAAACACACACACACACACACACACACACACACGCGCGCGCGCGGAAGAAATGCCCTAAGACTCAGGAGAACTGAGCACAGGGCTGGTGGTGTTACTCTCAGTGCGCATATGTGCAGGCAAGGGCAGAAACTGCACTGACTTTGTAGAAACTACCATCCAGACCCTTTAGCCTCACTCATCTAAATCTCAGTCCCAGGGTCACTCTGGGTACCAAGTGACCGGCTCTGCCTGCACAATACACAGAGGACTCTTTGGTACAGCAGAGGACAACCTGGAGATTACTTGGTGGGCTTAAGCTAAGACTGGCGCTGCTTTTTTTTTGTTTTGTTTTGTCTTTATATCTTTGATATCTTTACCTGTGTTGAGTGTGGGTTGTCGGTTGTTTTTACATGTGAATGTATTGATTTTTTCTTTGTTGTTGTTGTTGTTGTGCTTGGTGACTTGCTTTGTTCTGAAATTGTCCTACACCAGGGCCCAGCTTAAGAGGCACAAGATTCAACATACCCAGAGGCCAACTCCAGACCAAACCAGAGTACTACCGGGTTTGACCTACTAGTGACATACCCAGAGGGAATTCTCTACAGGCACAAGAGCCCATGGAGAACAAACCTCATTTAAGTGGTCAACCCTCACGCAGCAGAATACCCTGCGATGCGCAGAGCCAAGTCTCACAACTAGTCAGCCTAGGAGTTAACCCCACCTACTCACAAGCGATTAAAGATCTTTAACAGGACAATATACACAACACAAGAGTCACCTTTGGAGCACACGCAGAGGAGAAGAAGGAAGTAGTGCAAGTCAAATATAAAGGACACATACTACATAAGATAACCCAGCAAGAACTAAGAACTCTAGGGGATCTACCTAATACATCGAAGCAAACACAGACAGTCACCCAGAATGGGAAAACAAAGAAACATGTCCCACATAAAAGAACAGAAGAAACCTCCAGAAATGGAACCAAATGAAACAGAGGTAACCAACCTATCAGAGACAGAGTTCAAAACACTGATGATAACAATGTTTAAGGAGCTTAGAGACGACATAAAGGATAGAGAAATCATAATGAACAACGAGTTAGAACTAAAGAACACAATTACTGAAATTAAGAACTCACTTGAAGGAATTACCAGCAGGTTAGATGAAGCAGAGGATCGAATCAGCGACTTAGAAGACAAGTTAGCAGAGATCACCCAAACAGAACAACAGAAAGAAAAAAGAATAAAAAACAACAAGGCATAAAAACAGACACATAGGTCAATGGAATAGAATAGAGAGTCCAGAAATAAATCCACGCCTATATGGCCATTTAATCTACGACAATGGAAGCAAGAATGTACAGTGGGGTAAAGACAGTCTATTCAATAAATGGTGCTGGGAAACCTGGACAGACACATGCAAAAAAGTGTAGCTGGACCACCTCCTTATACTATATACAAAAATAAATTCAAAATGGCTTAAAGACTTAAATGTAAGATCTGAAACCATAAAATTCCTAGAAGAAAATATAGGAAGAAACTTTACAGACATTACCCGGAGTAAGATTGTTACTGATATATCCCCTTGCTCAAGGGAAGTAAGAGAAAAAATAAACATGTGGGATTACATCAAATTAAAAAGTTTTTCACAGCAAAGGAAACCATCAATAAAACAAAAAGGGATCCTACTGAATGGGAAAAGATATTTGCCAATGATATATCTGATAAGGGGTTAATATCACAAATTTATAAAAAACTCACTCAACTCAACTCCAAAAAAACAAACAACCCAATTAAAAACTGGGCAGACGACATGAAGAGACATTTTTCTAAAAAGGACATACAGATGGCAAACAGACATATGAAAAAAATGCTCAACCTCACTAACCATCAGAGAAATGCAAATAAAAACCACAATGAGATACCACCTCACCCCAGTCAAAATGGCTATCATCAATAAATCAAGAAACAAGTGCTGGCGCGGATGTGGAGAAAAGGGAACCCTTGTGCACTGCTGGTGGAATTGCAGATTGTTGCAGCCACTATGGAAAACAGTATGGAGGTATCTCAAAAATCTGAAAAATGGAACTACTTTATGATCCAGTAATTCCACTCCTGGGTATCTGTCTGGAGAAATCCAAAACTCTAATTCTAAAAACTTCATGCATTCCTATGTTTATTGCAGCACTATACACAATAGCCAAGACATGGAAACAACCGAAATGCCCATCGGTAGATGACTGGATTAAGAAACTGTGGTGCATTTATACAATGGAGTATTACACAGCCATAAAGAAGAAAGAAATCTTACCATTTGCAACAACATGGATGGACCTAGAGAACATTATGTTAAGTGAAATAAGTCAGAGAAAGACAAATACCATATGATCTCACTTATATGTGGAATCTAAAGAAAACAATAAGTGAATGAACTAATCAGAAACAATTTTGGAGACATAGTGGAAAAACAGAGGGTTGCTAGATGGGAGGGAGGTTGGGGATAAGAGGGAAGGTGAGGGGATTAGAAAACAGTCTGTAACCACAAGATGGCCACGGGGTTTTGTAAATTAATTTGGGGAATGTAATCAATAACGCTGGAAAGATTTTGTAGGGTATGCGATGGACACGTGTCTCATTAGGGAGAACAACTCAGGGAAGATGTAGATGCCTGATCACTGCACTGTACACCTGAAGCTGAACAATAATTAATGTCAACTACAAGTTTATATATACACATATACATATATACATATATATGTATATGTATATACTTACAAGAAGCGGAGTACAGCATTAGGAACACAGACAGTGGAAATGTAATGGCTATGTGCGATGTCAGGGGGATGGTGGATGGGGGGAGGGGGGTTCACACAGTGTGAAGGATATAAAAGATAAACGTCTATGTATTACTTTGTCTTATGCACCTGAAACTAATTAAAAAAAACAATGAAATCTTGGACTTCATCAATATTAAGAAATTATCTTTGAAAGGCATTGTTACAAAAAAGAAAAGTAAGCCATAGGCTAGAAGAAAATGCACCATGCATATCTGATAAAGAACTTATATCCAGAATATATGAAGAAATCTCAAACTCAATAATAAAAAAAACAACCAAAACAACTTAAAATGAGCAAAGCATTTGAAGAGATTCTTTACTGAAGAAGGTATGCTTGTGGCAAATACACACATGAAAAGTGCTCAGAAAAACCTGTTGAATGGATGGATGGATAAACGAATGAATGAAAGAGTAAAAGAATGTATGAATGAGGTTTGGTTTTCCTGAAGGTATTTCTTACTTGATTGACACTTAGAATTCATTTCGATGATTATTTTAGTAACTAGAGCAAGTGAAAATTATTCTAGTACCAACATACATACCAAAGTCATTTAAAAGTAAGTTGTAGCATGTGTATCTCTGGTTCCTTCTAGTAGGGCCAATAAATTTTAAAAGTTAGCTACCTTAAGATAAAATGTATTTCATAGGGCTGCTTGTATTTCTTAATTTAAAATTATGGTATTGTGTCAGGTTTTTTTTAGTCAAACAATTTAGTTGGGGGCCAATTTGATCTGGTCCACGTTCTCAGCTTTCTAAAGATTTGGCTTAAGGCAGGGATGGATTCAGACTATTCAGATAAGACTACAACAGTGACAAATTCCCGTGAAAAATTCCATCCTCAATTAGGCTTTTGATAGATAATATCAGTATCAATGAGTTCCAGATAATATTACTAGACAAATAGAGAACAGACAGATATCCATCAATGTTCCTAACGAGGACAAGCGTCTGAGACCTCAGCACAACTTGACTGTAGTAGGAGTTTCTGCTCTGTTTCAATGCTAACAGTTAATTTCCTCAGCTCTCCTCATTTGCAGGAAGTAGCTAAGAATTCAAGTTGCTATTACCTGCTTTTTTCATAAATACTTTATCAGGTGACCTTTACGGGTCTGTGAGATTATGTACCTCTCCCTTGGTCTCTATTATTAGGGTGATGCAAAAGTAATTGAGGTTTTTGCAGTTATTTTTAACCTTTTAAACCTCAATTACTTTTGCATCAACCTAGTATATAATATTTAAAATTTTGGGGTTGCAACCCATCTTCTGTCAGAATAACTAGTCTTTACCAGCCTCATTAAAACATGGTTTTGGGGTTTGTTTGTTTTTACTATTTTTTTTTTTTTTTTCTAAGTGGAGTAAAGGCTATTGACCTGTTCCTCAGCTAGTTCCAAATGACATCAGTTGATTTTAAACTATTTGTTTAAGAATTCAACAGGTGGTTAGGCCTTTGCATTTATTCATACATTCTGAGTACTATTATAAGACAGCATGCTAGTCTGGCTTCTGAATTCAGCTTAGTCTGGAGAATAAAGTTACATACAATCCACAGCAGAAGTTCATTTAACAAGGTCCAAAGCTATACACGACTTGCTGGACAGTTTAGAGGTGGCGTGAAGGTTGGGAAAGCAGGGTGAATCCAAAGTTGCACAGAAAAAGAAGCCATCCTCCAAATGTGGGGTCCTCAATGACTACTGTGGATCCAAGTTCAAGATTTAGTAACTTTCACTAGAAATAAAGTGTTTATAAAGTGTTTCACTAAATATAAAGTGTTGTACCAAGAATTCTAGTTCTTGGTGTATTGCCTTTTAAGGCTGCTGCAGACCTTAACAAAAAAGAGCTGGTGGGCACAAGTTCAACTTGGAAGCATCATCGTACTTCATTCAATTTCGCTATAGGAGAATGATCAGGATAGGCACATGTGAATTGAAGTATGTGTCTTTTTAAGGACCCAAAACAACAACAACAACAAAAAGGAAAAAGAGAAAAGTGCAAAGGAGTTACATTTTACTACTTTCAATGGTTATAGAGAAATGTTACTTGGCTGTACACTTTATCTAATGCTCTAACATATGTAAGTTTCCTAGAAATGAATTTCTAGTTCCCTGAATTGCAACTATTATTAGAATTCAACAGGCCCCATGGTGAGGTTTCTTCACTGTTAGGATCATGTTCAGCTCCCCTATCAGAAAAGTGGGGATAAGGCTAGAACCTATGAAACACAGACTCCTGATGTCGCCATCATTCTTAATAGAAAATAGCTGGAACTATGTTTCCCAATTTTTTTTTGTAAACCCTTCAGTGCTGGCATGGTGAAGGTCTTGAAATAATAATGACCACATTTTTTTGTGATGATGTTTATATAAATTATGTCATTAAATTAGCATTTGTTCAGGAACTACATTTCCCTATTAATAATATTAATATACTTTTCAAAAACTTTTGAATGTAATGAGATTCTCATGAGAATGAGAATGTCACAGAAACCTTAGGTGACATAGGACAAAAAAGATAGGTCTGTCTTAAGTATAAATTGAATGTCTATTATGTGACAGAAACTATAAAGGCAGTTGGAATTAACATTGTAAGTCAAATTCTGATGTAAACTGAAGTATTTGTAACTAAATTAATCGTAAATTACCTTTAAGAACTAGTTATAGAATGGTGAGACTATATCAGGACTATTGTCATATGTACTTTTCTATCCAACTAGTTTAATAAGAGAACCAAGTAATATTTTACCCCAAAAATTCTTCATGACTTATTCCCCTCCTGAGTTCTGACCTATTCTCTTGAAAAGGACCAATGACATTAAATAAAGCCTAGTGTTATTTTTTTTCCTTTTCGAAACTTACATAAATTTTAAAATATTCTTTGAAAATCACTCTATTTTCAGATAGAACATGGTAGATGTAAAAAAAACAAGTTGGGTAACAACAGTTAACGTGGCATTGTTGATCTTGGCAGTTAGCCTGAGTATTTCCAAATCCTATTTATTTTTATCTCCATATCTAAATTTTCAACTTGAAATTTTCTCCTTGAATTTTTACATTGCTACTGAACCAACTCTTCATCTTAAAACTGTCATTTATCCTGCCTTTCCTATGCGAACTGTGCTATAATTAATCAAAGTGTATATAAAGGAAAGTTTCTGGAAATAGTCTAGTTAATAAATGAAGCAGGAATGATAGAGCTAGAATATCACAATTCTGCAACCCCTAATGAATCACTGGATATAGGCACTGAGCATCAGCTGATGCCTAAACATCACAAAAAGAGTGACAATAAGAAATTATGTGCCTCCTGCTAAAAACACACACTACCACCTATGAAGTATTCTTGCCAAAAAACTTCTAACTTGAATCTGATCAAGCCTCTAGAGCTAGTTACAAATTTACAAAAAGAAAAAAAGAGGTCAGAGCACGTTAACCTATACCCTGGGGATACCATCAGCAAAATCCAGACTGTGGGAAATTGGATAGTACAAACAAATACGTTTGTTTTGAATTTTTATAAGAGTTTATTTGAGCCCAGACCGACAGCATGTAGCAGGGAAGCAAGACCTCAAATGCTTCTCCAAGAAACTAGCGTTTCTTGAACAGAGTTGGCTCAGCTGAGCAGCGGACGTCACATGAGAGTGTCCTGCCAGGCTCCCTAGGGCTGAGAACCTCAAAGGTAGGGCCCCAAGTCAGGGGCTAATGGCCATGGTGTCAACATGTACATGGATCTCTAACTACAAGAGTAGGTGAAGGGGACATGGCTTTGCATCCAGTCACACCCCTGCCTCACACTCCAGACATACTGGCCACCTTCCTGTTCCTCAAAGAAGCCCAATTATTTTTCTGTCTCAGAATTTTCATTTGATATTTTCTCCATGAAGAAGGCTAGCCCCTGGATTTTCTCACAGCTTCATAGCTGGCTTGTTCTGCCACTGAGATCTTAAGTCAGGTGTCACCGTCTTACAGAGGCCTTTGCTGACCATCCTATTGAAATGCCTCCTCCCACCAACTCACTCTCTATCATAATTCTATTTCTTCATGACACTTCTCTATCTAAAATTATTTTATTGTCTTCTTCCCTCCCATTAAAATACAAGCTTTACAAAAGAAAAGGATCTATCTATACTCTTCAAGGCCTTATTCATAATACCTAGTTCTACAGGGATCGACACACTTTATTATTAAAGGACCAAACAGTAGATATGTGAGGATTTGCAGGCCACACGCAGAACTACTCAACTCTGCCGTGGTAGCTTGAAAGCCACCATAGATGATATGTAAATGTATGAGCATGGCTGTGTTCTAACTTTATTTACAAAAAAAGGCAGCTGGCCAGATTTGGCCTGTAGCTGTAGTTTGCCAATCCCTGCTCTAAAACATTGTGCTGGAACACAGTACTCAGTAAATATTTTTAAGTAAATGAACAGAAATCTCTTTTTACCTTGACTGATACAAAGTAATGATTGTCCACTTGTTACTCCATTCCAACCAAATGATAAACAGATATATATATATATATATACACACACACACACATATATATATATATGTGTGTGTATATATATAGCTTTTACATAAATCCATAGTCCTGATAATACTGAGTAAAGGATGCACTGAATTTGTTGGAGGTAACCTAGCTGTGCCAGTGTGACCTTGTCCGGCTTTACTCTTCATCTTATTATTTTTCCTTTCTAAACTCATAGATATATAGTTTCCTTTACATAAAGGCAGAGTATATGGCCAAGAAAAGGATCCAACTTCCAGAGTCTGTTTCTAGAGGACTGGAGAGGTAGTACTGACAATGAGAACACTCGACAGGGGCCAGGAAATCAGGCTTCAGTCCTGTGACCTATTAGTTGTCAGTCATCTCTAACTTCTCCGAGATAGACTCTCTTCACCAGTAAAATATAAAATATACACATAAAAAAAGAATCTGATGTCCAGAACATGATTAGGCTATAATTATGTTATTGTGGCATTTTAACTGATACACATGCTCAATGCAGTCTTGCCCTACAACTAAGAAACATGAGCAGATTCCAGTATTTGTGTAATTCATACAAGAGAACAAGTAATAAAGGAAGAAAACATTGTAACATCTTGTTGATGGCATATTAAAATATTTTTGATAATAAGTTGGAATTCATGTTCTATCTGGTTAGAATGTTAAGGTACTATCCCAGTGCTGTGTTTATAGAGGTAGAACCACATCCTTTTTCTGTTTAATGAAATATTAGTGGAAAAAAATACCCTCTGGTTGTCTCTTTTGTACCTTTATTGTGACAAGGAGAGCCATAAAATAATATTTTAGGAAATAAATAAGATATAAGTGATTTTTTGGACTTACTTCTGGCCCTGTGGGTTGATATGTATTTTTAGATAAATGTAAAATAACTATTATCGGGCTAAATGGTAGGGGGAAATAGAGAATTCCAAGCTTAAAAGTTCCTTTCACGTGTTAATCTGGTATGCTTTGCAAGATATGGATGACATCAACGGTACAATTCCTGCAAGCAAACAGCAGAATGCTTAGAGGCTGGTTGTCACACTTTTTTTCCCCCTTAATGTTGTTAGAAAAAAAATAAGACAAAACTTTCCCTAAGTAGACGATGGACTTGTGTTCTCAAAATGTGGCCCACTGGCCACCTGTCTGCATCAGTATCATTTGTGGTGCTTGTTAACAATTTGTCTTCCTGATCTGCACCGGAGACTACCTGGATGGGTTCCAGGTGTCTGCAGTTCATTAAATCCTGAGGTGCAATTTATACACAATAATGTCTGAGGGTCACTATCTAGATTAAGAATTAACATTCGCCTACATCAGATGACAGATACAGTGAAATTCAGATCCTGTATTTTTATAGTGCAATATTCAAAGAATGTGGAAGCTATGTTTATGGCTTTAAAAATACAAAACAATACATATAAAAAATCTGGAAAATGAAAAGAAAAAATAAAAGGAAAAAAATCATTCCATAATACCATTATGGGGGGGAGGGGCAGGAAACACAATATTTGGTGAATATTTGGGTGAATTTCCTTCCAGTTTCTGGATGTCATAATATAGATCACCATACTTTCTGATGGCAGGGGCCGTGTTTGTGTGTAGATCTTTGTACCCCCAGCTCTTAACCACAATGTCCGACAAAGGATGTATTCAAATATTGTTGGATCAACAAAGGGAATGAATGAATGGAATTGGCATCAAATTGTATATTTAGTTCTGGCCATATGGACACTTTCTATAAAAACATGCCAGCAGTAAATAGAATATCACTTTCTGATTCCCACAGGCATTAGATCAGTCACAACATCAATAACTAATATTTTTGCACAAGGCATTTTTCTAGTATTTTACCCACATTAATTGAATCCTAATGATATGTTGCGTAAATGCTATTTTTATCTCCATTTTGTAGATCAGGAAACGGGAGCACAGAGGCGTTAGGTAACTAATCCAATATCACACAACCAATATGTGACACGGCCGACCCCCGAGCCCACTGACAACGAGACTTAATGAGAC
Organism: Rhinolophus ferrumequinum; assembly: GCF_004115265.2. NCBI lineage: Eukaryota > Metazoa > Chordata > Mammalia > Chiroptera > Rhinolophidae > Rhinolophus > Rhinolophus ferrumequinum. The sequence goes on from NC_046292.1 coordinate 83,090,710, forward strand.
TTGGCTAACAAATACCTACCTGTTTGTGGTCTAAAGTTACCCACCCCTTATAAGCAAATACATATGTATCTGATGAGCACTCCACCTATAGGAAACTCTAAATCTTAGGTGATTATATGATAATTAAGACCTAGACCTGGCATCTGTTTATTCACTCTACTCCTTTACAAAACTGCATGTACGTGTGCATTACTTCAAGTGTGAAATGCTCAGTTTATGTTGCAGGTTCCTCTGAGAACATCCACATACAATGTTTCTGACTCCAATAAATGTGTTTACTTTGCTTGCATTTCAGTCAACCACATTGGCCACATCAAAAAAAAAAAAAGCACTCATTTTTAACGCTAGAAAACGAGTAAAGGTCATGTAATACACAAATCTGCCTTTCCTGACTTCTTTCACCTTGGTCGACAAAAATAGAAGTAAAATTGAAAGCTCAGGATCTAGGATCCCATACTTTTCTGTTCACAAATAATTGTTAAAATGACCATTGGTGGCATTAGCCCCTGGGATAAAATCCTGTGGAGATAGCGTTGTGTGAGAAAAGGAATCTCCTGCACAGAATGATCGGTCTCCCGACCTCATCCCTAAAGGCACCTGACTGATCCTAATACGAGTATCTAAATCACCTACATCTTGCAAACCTGCATGATCAAGAGCTATTCTCCGTTTACCGTGTGCTTGAAACCCACGGAGCCCAACTAATAGCAGGACCAGTGCCCTGGCCCTCCCTTCTGCTTCCGCAGCCATCGCAGCGTCCAGGGGACAGGACAGAGGCCGGTGGCTGGTGGGTCCTCGCTGAGACTCCGCTAACGTTGAGCTGCCGCGCGCAGACAGCGCCCGCTGGGCCTGCAAATCATCGCCCTCCCGGCAGGGGGCGCCGCGGCCTCGCCGGAGAAGCCGGGCTCTCGGAAGCGGGCGCGCGAGGCCGCACGGGACCGCCGCTTCACCTGTCCCGCCTCTGCCCCTGCTGCCCCCCTCGCATTGCGGCCCGCGTGTCCCGGGCTAGGGGAGGGGGCGAAGAGCAGTGGGCGCCCGAAACGGCCCTGAGCTGAGCGCCGCGCGGGAGTGGCGCGAGCCCGAGGGGGCGGGGAAGCGCGGGCGGGCGGCGTGCGCGCGCTGGGTGTGGGCGTGGGTGTGGGTGGGGGTAAGTAGAGCGGGCGGCGCGGAGCGCGGGGCAGAGGAACGCTGGCTACCCTGGACAGCGCACCGCCCGCCTGGGTCGCCGCGCCGCCGCCGCCGCCGCCGGGGATCATGGTGAGTGGGACCGCGCAGCGCCGCCGCCGCCGCTCTTTCTTTCTTTCTCTTCTCCACCGGCGCGCTGGGCGGGAAGGGGCCGAGCGGGCGGCGGCGCGGGAGCTGCGGATTCGACCGCTGGAACCCGTCGCTGTCGGCGGGCCGGGCCCGCGCGGGCCTGGGGAGGGGGCGGTGAACGTTTGGGTTGAGGACGCGCGGGCCCGGGCCCGCGGGTTTCAGGCACTTTGTCCGGGTCCGGTCCGGTCCCGGCCCCACGGGGCGCCTGCTCGCTTCCAGCCCCCTGTTGCATGCACGCGGCCGGCCGTCGCCGGGGATGCCCGACGAAACCGCCGGCTCCTGCGGGGGGCTCGCCGGCTCGCCGCTCACAGCCTCCTTGGCCCCGCACACGCTCCCACCCGCCGTCCTCCGGCTCTTGGCCAGGGGAACGGCGTTTCCCTCGCGCGGTCCCGACCCTGCGTAGAGAAATTCTGGGGTTTGGGCTCTAACGGCTGAATTCATGCCTCCTCTCCTGTCTGCTCCGTGCCTGTAGCCCCAGGGGTGTGTCTGTGTGCTTGCCAGTGCCTCCCTGGGTTTGCATGGTGGTGTCAGGGGGTAGGTTTCCATTTGTGTACGGGGATGGAGGGGCCTCTGGTGCGTTCTTTCCAACGATTACTCTCTGTCTTCCAGTTTCCCAGGCCAGTACTCGACTCTGAATTTATAACGCTTTCTGCTTGGCATTAGCTCTGTTGGGGGCCTAGGGGTGGGGAGGGGCTGGGGTGTCTGTCGGGGTCCGTATCCACATGGCTTGCCTGAGGGTTTTGGCAGCAGAGCCTGGATCTGTGACTAAAAAAGAGAGTGTGTTGTGCCATGCTCGAAGGACCAGTCAGTCCTAGGCAAACTGTGAAACCCACATGTCTTCAGTGGTCCATATTTTATTTTTGCTTCTCTCCTCCTTCCCATATGATTTACTCTCCACTTCAGGGCTGGTTAAAACATGCTAACCTCCGGTCCTTTCCGCACTCCAGCTGACACTGAGCAGTCCTACGTAGATTTTGCCCTCTCTATCCTTTCAGATACACACTATCTACCTGATTATATATGAAGCCTTTTTGGCCACTTTATCAAAATTCCCGTCTTTCCCACCCTACATACCACAGTTCATATTCCCCTTGACCGCTTCATTTTTTCCCCCTCTTCCGTATCTAATATTTAACATACTATCGATTTTGTCTAACTTGTTTATTGACTGTGTACCCCACCAGAATGTAAGTTTCAGGAGGATTGAGATTTTTGTCATTTTGTCCTCTGCTGTATTTCTAGTAACTGCAACAGTGCCTGGCACCTAGTAAGTACTCAACATGTTTTTGTAAATTAACCCAATAAAGCAGCATACTTTCTGCTAATGAAGAAACGGGAAGCAGCAATGCAACTACAAGGATTATCTAATTGACAGTTGTAATGAGGAGAATCTCAAGTGAAGTTTGAGAGGAGGGATTCTCTGGAAAGCAGGGAGTCAATTTGGTTGGTGGACCTCAATGATAGGAGTATTGAGTGGCCATCTGTTATGCCTGGGTCTGTCACCTTAGCATGTGGGTGGACAAAGCATTTTAAGGACTACCTGGCTCTCTCCTTCCGGGTCTAAACCATTGTTCCAAATGATTATGAATTGAAATGAATAAGGGAACAAGTCCAAGGATAACTTCTTAATTGGGTGGAAGAGTCATGGAAATTAACCTAAAAGAGCCAAAGTAAGGGGCAAACTCTTATAAGCTCTACCCTATACAATTTTAATACTTCTTCTTTAGATAAGCTTTTCTCAGAAACTTTGGTTCTTCAGAGGAGCAATTTTTATAAATATGTCCAAATCCAAGTCATCTCATTTTTTTAAAAAGATGAGGCAGGGTTAAATTCATAAATTAGTGGGTAAGTTCAGAGACACCCCTTTGAATCCATGTCTCATGATGTCTCTGCTAATTAGTCTTATACCAAAACAAATGTTTTCCCTTGAAATTCCCTTTTGTTTTTCCATTTCCATAGTGTAAATTGATGGCAATCCATGTTTTAAGGCTGAGGAAGTGTTTTTATATAATTTGAGCCAAACGGCTTGATAAAATTTACATGGGCAAGTTTCTGAAAATGATGTAATTATAGACATACAAATTCAGCGGTTCCATGATTACCGTCTAGTCCAGATAGGTGGTAGAAATTAAAGGCAAAATGAAAGATAAGTTTGTATTTGAAATTAAAACCAACCAAACATAAATGAGAAACACCTAATTCTTTGGATCCCAATTTATATTTGTAGGAGATTATGCTATGTTATGATTCCAGTCAAAAATATCAAGCCATTTTTTTCTTTCTGTTCCTTGAAAGTGTTGCATTTTCAAGGAGTTCAAAAATCTCTTTTTAAAGTATCCTGTTGTGTAAGTTTAATATTTAGTTCTTCAACAAAAGGTTGCAATTTAATCCAGCGCCACCCAAAACATTTAAATCACAGTTTGGGAGGTTCAGTTACTTTCATAGTTTGAAAGAGAGTGTTTAAAATATAAGTGGATCCATGACATATGTCTAAGTATGTTCAGAAAACCGGGCCCTGCTGTTCAGGGTTGTGCCCACAATCGTCTCTGTTGTACCATCTCACTTGACAGGTTTGGGTTTTTAGGAGTAGACATTAACAAAGGGCAAAAAGTTGCATTGGAAACTATAAGGCCCAGCATGGTGAAAATATGCCAACATCAGTAGCTCATAACTCTAAAGTTACAAATTTACACATTTGTATTTTCTCTGAATCAAATTAGGACATCACTAGTAAATCACTGACTCAGACAATGAACCATTCTAATAAATTGTTAGATTTTTAAATGGTTATATTTAAACTAACAATTTAATAATTGCAGAGTATAAATTGTTCTGGAATTGATGATGTGACAGTTTACAGCTTGAGATCTGGGTCAGCCGTGAGTTTGAATCCCGATGCCAACAGTTAACTGTGTGACCTTGGGCAGATTAACTTCTTTAGGCCTGAGTCTTTTCTTTTGTAAAAAAAGACTAGTATCTCCTAAGGTTGTTGGGAGGAACAAACAAGGTGATGCACTTAATGTGTCTAGCATAATGCTTAGAGTGCCCAGTAAATATTAACCATTATAATGACGTGTTCTTTTTTTCCCATATCTGTTTTCAGTTGAGACATGTCAGGATGATGTCAGTGATTAACCTCATAGATCTGTTCCCCTTATGTGACCCTAATACATATCTAATATTGCTTCATGTCAGTCAAGTGTCCAGTAGAAATATAACGCAAGCCACACAGTCATTTTTAATTTTTTAGTAGTCACATTAAAAAGTAAAAAGAAACAGGTGAAACTAATTTTAATATTTTTCATTTAACCCAATCCATGCAAATATTTTTTCAACATGTAATTGATGTAAGTATTAGTGAGATATTTTACATTTTTTTATATGAAATCTTCAAAATCTGATATCTATTTATACTTACAGCACATTCAGTTCCGGCTAGCCACAATTTCAATAGCCACACATGGTGAGAGGCTACTGTATTGGACAAAACAGTTCTAAATGATACGCATCTTCCAAATTTACATCTTATCTATTCGGCCCTTTCCACTCGTGAGAAACCTCACTGCCACCTTAGACCTAGCATTACGAAAATAAAGCTCATCTTTCAGACTCTCTTCTCTGTTCCCTTTTGCTGTTAGTAATTCCACCAGCTCTCAAGTCTACTGTGTCTGAAATCTGATTCTTACTCTTTTTTTGTAGTGTTTATTGTAGAATATTCTCATATTTTTACTTGAAAATATCTTTAAGTCTTCTCCTTTCCTCTCCAGCCCCTTTTCCACTATTCTTGCCTTTTCTACAGGTTTTCTCTTTTGTGGTCTCTTTGTTTTTAACATTTTTACTGTAAGTTTGTTTCTTTAAGTCCAGATTCATCGTTTTCGTGTAGTAACTTGATGCTGGGGGCTGTAGCCCTCATGTTTCAAAGCTTCTCCCACTTCCCTTCTTCTCTCCCTGCCTGCCTGTATGTCTTGAGAAATATACTTCTCTCCTGCAATCACTGTTCTCTCCATTCTTTCATCATCTCTTTCTCATGTTGTCATGAATGCTTTCTATTTTATAGCTTCTTCCTATGCTAAACACCTTTCCTTTATCAAATATCCAAAGAAATATAATTAACTGATCATCTGGTATTAAAAAGATCCATCCAAGAGAAGAAGAATATTTAAAGGAAGGAGACAATAAACCATGGGAAGGGAAAATAAAATTATTTGAGCTTTTACCTTTCAATAAATATCAGAGGACCTGGTTAATAATAATAATAGCAAAAACAACCACAACAGTGATGATACTTTACCTTTACTCAGTGTGTTATAGGAAACAGAGCACTTTCTCTGTGCCTCGTGAACAAAGGCACAAAACAGAAGAATGGCACTGGACCGAGTCAAGAAACCTGGTGTCTAGTCCTGGCTTTATTACTGACTAGCTCTGTTTCCTTAAATCAAGTCAGAGACGCTGTTTACTCACCCACAAAATGGGGTATTTTTCGCAAGATTGTTTTATCAGAACCAAATGGGGTCTTTACTACTGCCTGTTGCCTCTGGCTGGAAATTTCCCTAGGGAGCTGTATGGCTGTTTTCTCAATACCTTCATAATAAGATCTGCCGTTATCACTTTATTGAAAACTGGAACCTGCCCTCACATACTTACCTGATCCCCTTACACTGCTCTTTTATTCATAACACTTATAACCTAAGTATTTACTCATTTACATAGCACTTGGAATAATCTAATAGTTTACTTATGTGATTTTTGTTTATCCTTTCCTACCTGATTGCCAACTTCATGAGGATAGAGATTTTTGTTTGCATTGTTTAGTGATGTATCTCTGAGCTGATGCCTGACATACAGTAAATGCTAAATGACTGTTTGCTGATAAAGTGAACGCTGATTCCCAGTGCAGTGCTCTTTCCTCTCTATATCCCATTTACCATTCATACAGGATGAATTGGAAAATAAACATTTGCTTTGCAAACATATCCACAATACAATTCTTTCAAAGAACAATATCTCTTTGATGCATTTAAAATGTTTTAATTTATCATAGTTCAGTTTAGGCCTGTTTCAGTAATACAGCTGCTTCATCAATACATATATGGCTGTGTAACCTTTTAGTAAATGATGATGTGTGTAAGTCCCTACAACTATATTTATACTTTACAATCATGTTTGTGGAAGGGGACAGGTTATGTCATTGGTTTTAAATAACGAAACCCATAATTCCATCATCAGTTCTTATATATGCATTTCTATAATTATATTTGCATTTCATAATATAATTTGTAGACAGGGCTAGGTTGTTATTTTATATAATAAAATCATATAATAAAATCTATAATTATGTCACTAAGTTGTTACTACAATTAAAAATGAATATTAATATAATTATCTTAATAGTAATGTAAACAAAGCTATCATTCATGAATTTACTGAATAATTATTCTTGGGGGGCTTTTAGTTGTCACTTAAATACATTACAAGTTTTATAATATGTCCTATTTATTCAGTTAAATGTTCTTCAGTGATCTTCAGAGCACATGTTATCTCGTTTTTTTAAATTAAAAAAAAAATTTTTTTTATTAGTTTCAGGTGCACAAGACAAAGTAATACATAGACGTTTATCATTTATATCCCTCACACTGTGTGAACCTCCCACCCCCCATTCACTATCCCTCTGACATCGCACACAGCCATTCCATTTCCACTGTCTCTATTCCTAATGCTGTACTCCGCTTCTTGTAAGTATATACATATATATACATATATATGTACATGTATATATATGTATACAAACTTGTAGTTGACATTCATTATTGTTCAGCTTCAGCTTCAGGTGTACAGTGCAGTGATCAGGCATCTACATCATCCCTGAGGTGGTCTCCCTAATGAGACAAGTGTCCATCACATACCCTACAAAATCTTTACAACATTATTGATTACATTCCCCAAATTAATTTTCAGAACCCCGTGGTCATCTTGTGGTTACTGATTGTTTTCTAATCCCCTCACCTTCCCCCTTATCCCCACCCCCCTCCCATCTAGCAACCCTCAGTTTTTCCTCTATGTCTCCAAAACTGTTTCTGATTAGTTCATTCACTTATTGTTTTCTTTAGATTCCACATATAAGTGAGATCATATGGTATTTGTCTTTCTCTGTCTGACTTATTTCACTTAACATAATGTTCTCTAGGTCCATCCATGTTGTTGCAAATGGTAAGATTTCTTTCTTCTTTATGGCTGCGTAATACTCCATTGTATAAATGTACCACAGTTTCTTAATTCAGTCATCTACCAATGGGCATTTCGGTTGTTTCCATGTCTTAGCTATTGTGTATAGTGCTGCAATAAACATAGGAATGCATAAAGTTTTTTGAATTAGAGTTTTGGATTTCTCCAGACAGATACCCAGGAGTGGAATTGCTGGATCATAAAGTAGTTCCATTTTTCAGATTTTTGAGATACCTCCATACTGTTTTCCATAGTGGCTGCACCAATCTGCAATCCCACCAACAGTGCACAAGGGTTCCCTTTTCTCCACATCCGCGCCAGCACTTGTTTCTTGATTTATTGACGATAGCCATTTTGACTGGGGTGAGGTGGTATATCGTTGTGGTTTTTATTTGCATTTCTCTGATGGTTAGTGAGGTTGAGCATTTTTTTCATATGTCTGTTTGCCATCTCTATGTACTTTTTAGAAAAATATCTCTTCATGTCCTCTGCCCAGTTTTTAATTGGGTTGTTTGTTTTTTTGGAGTTGAGTTGAGTGAGTTTTTTATAAATTTGTGATATTAACCCCTTATCAGATATATCATTGGCAAATATCTTTTCCCATTCAGTAGGATCCCTTTTTGTTTTATTGATGGTTTCCTTTGCTGTGAAAACTTTTTAGTTTGATGTAATCCCACATATTTATTTTTTTCTCTTACTTCCCTTGTGCGAGGGGATATATCAGTAACAATCTTACTCCGGGTAATGTCTGTGAAGTTTCTTCCTATATTTTCTTCTAGGAATTTTATGGTTTCAGATCTTACATTTAAGTCTTTAAGCCATTTTGAATTTATTTTTGTATATGGTGTAAACAGGTGGTGCAGCTTCATTTTTTTGCATGTGTCTGTCCAGGTTTCCCAGCACCATTTATTGAATAGACTGTCTTTACCCCACCGTACATTCTTGCTTCATTGTCATAGATTAAATGACCATATAGGCATGGATTTATTTCTGGACTCTCTATTCTGTTTCATTGATCTATGTGTCTGTTTTTATGCCAGTATCATGCTGTTTTGATTACTGTAGCCTTGTAGTATAATTTGATGTCAGGTATCGTTATACCTCCCACTTTGGTCTTATTTCTCAAGATTGCTGAGGCTATCCGGGCTCTTTTATGGTCCCATATAAATTTTAGGATTATATGTTCTATTTCTGTGAAAAACGTCGTTGGTAGTTTGATAGGAATTGCGTTGAATATGAATATTGCCTTAGGCAGTATGGACATTTTAACTATATTAATTCTTCCTATCCATGAACATGGTATGTGTTTCCATCTATTTGTATCTTCTTTCATTTCTTTCTTCAGTGTCTTATAATTTTCTGACTACAGATCTTTTACTTTGGTTAAATTTATCTCCAGGTATTTTATAGTCTTTGAAGCAATTGTAAATGGGATTGTTTTTTAATTTCTCCTTCTGATGTTTTATTAATGGTATATACAAATGCAACTGATTTCTGAATATTAATTTTGTATCCTGCTACTTTACAAAATTCATCTATCAGCTCTAATAGTTTCTTGGTGGAGTCTCTAGGGTTCTCTATATAGTATCATGTCATCTGCATATAAGGACAATTTTACTTCCTCCTTACCAATTTGGATGCCCTTTATTTCTTTTTCTTGTCTGAATGCTGTGGCTAGCACTTCCAGCACTACGTTGAATAGAAGTGGAGAAGTGGGCAACCTTGCCTTGTTCCTGATCTTAAGGGGAATGGTTTTAGCTTTTCCCCATTGAGTATGATGTTAGCTGTGGGTTTATCATATATGGCCTTTATTATGTTGAGATATGATCCCTGTATTCCCACTTTCTTAAGGGTTTTTATCATAAATGGCTGCTAGATTTTATCAAATACTTTTTCTGCATCTATTGATATGATCCTGTGATTTTTATTTTTCATTTTGTTAATGTGGTGTATCACACTAATTGATTTGCGGATGTTGAACCACCCTTGCATACCAGGGATGAATCCCACTTGATCATGGTGTATGATCTCTTTAATGTATTGCTGAATTCTGTTTGCTAATATTTTGTTGAGGATTTTTGTGTCTATGTTCATCTAGAGAAATCTATGTGCATCTATGTGCATCTAGAGAAATCGGCCTATAGTTTTTTTTTGTGTGTGGTGTCTTTGTCTGATTTGGGGATCAGGGTGATAGTGGCTTTGTAAAAAGTCTTTGGGAGCCTTCCCTCCTTCTGGATTTTTTGGAAGAGCTTGAGGAGAATAGGTGATAATTCTTTTTTGAAAGTTTTGTAAAATTCATCTGTAAAGCCATCTGGTCCAGGGCTTTTGTTTGTTGAGAGATTGTTAATTACTGATTCAATTTCCCTGGTGGTAATCAGTCTATTCAGGTTTTCTGTTTCTTCTTGAGTTAGCCTTGGAAGGTTGTACGCCTCTAGAAAATTGTCCATTTCTTCCAGATTGTCAAATTTGTTGGCATATAGTTGCTCATAGTAATTTCTTAAATTTTTTTGTATTTCTGTGGTGTCTGTTGTCACTTCTCTTTCATTTCTGATTTTATTAATTTGGGCCCTCTCTTTTTTTCAAAGAGTTTGGCTAAAGGTTTGTCGATTTTGTTTGTTTCTCTAAGAACCAACTCTTGGATTCATTGATCTTTTGTATTGTTTTTCTGGTTTCAAGTTCATTTATTTCCTCTCTGGTCTTTATTATCTCCTTCCTTGTACTCCCTTTGGGCTTATTTTGCTGTTCTTTTCCCAGATCCCTTTAGTGTGAAGATAAACTATTGATTAGTGATTTTTCTTGTTTCTTTAGGTAGGCCTGCAATGCTATGAAGTTCCCTCTTAGGACTGCTTTCGTGGCATCCCATAGATTTTGGGTCGTCGTATTTTCATTTTCGTTTGTCTCGAAATATCTTTTGATTTCTTCCTTGATCCCCTGGTTGACCCATTCATTATTTAGTAACATGTTATTCAGCCTCCATGAATTGGTGTGTCTTCCAATTTTTTTCCTGTAGTTCATTTCTAATTTCATAGCACTGTAGTCAGAGAAGACAACTGGTATGATTTCAATATTCTCAAATTTATCAAGAACTTGTTTTGTGGCCTAACATGTGGTCTGTCTTGGAAAATGTTCCATGTATGCTTGACAAGAACGTGTATTCTGCAGCTTTGGGTGAAATGCTCTGAAAATATTGATTAAATCCAAGTGGTCCAATGTGTCATTTAAGGCCATTGTTTCCATATTGATTTTCTGTCTGGAAGACCTGTCCCTTGTTGTCAGAGGTGTGTTGACGTCCCTTACTAGGATAGTGTTACTGTTGATCTCTGTCTGTATGTCAGTCAATATCTGTTTTACATATTTAGGTACTCCTATGTTGGGTGCATAGATGTTTACTAGGGTTATGTCCTCTTGTCAGATCGATCCCTTTATTATTATATAGTGCCCATCTTTGTCTTTTAATATGTTCTTGATTTTAAAGTCTATTTTGTCAGATATAAGTATTGCAACTCCAGCTTTTTTTCATTTCCATTTGCATGTAATACCTTACTTCAGCCCTTCACTTTCAGCCTGTGTGTGTCTTTTGATCTGAGATGAGTCTCTTGTATACAGCATATACAAGGGTCTTGCTTTCTTATCCACTCAGCCACCCTGTGGCTCTGTTTTGTTTTTTTAATTTATTGGAGTGACAATTGTTAGTAAAATTACATAGATTTCAGGTGTACAGTTCTGCATTACATCATCTATAAATCCCATTGTGTGTGCACCACCCGGAGTCAGTTCTCCTTCTATCACCATGTATTTGATCCCCCTTACCCCCATCTCCCACCCCCCACCCCCTTACCCTCTGGTAACCACTAAACTATTGTCTGTGTCTATGAGTTCTTGTTTCTCATTTGTTTGTCTTGTTCTTTTGTTGTTTTTGGTTTATATAACACATATCAGTGAAATCATATGGTTCTCTGCTTTTTCTGTCTGACTTGTTTCGCTTAGCACTATACTCTCAAGATCCATCCATGTTGTCACAAATGTTCCTATATCATCTTTTCTTACCACCATATAATATTCCATTGTGTATATATACCACAACTTCTTTATCCATTCATCTGTTGAAGGACATTTTGGTTGTTTCCATGCCTTGGCCACCGTAAACAAAGCTGCAGTGAACATTGGAGCACATGTGTCTTTATGTGTAGATGTTTTCAGATTTTTTGGGTAGATACCCAGGAGAGGGATTCCTGGGTCATATGGTAATTCTATTCGTAATTTTTTGAGGAACCTCCACACTGCCTTCCATAACGGCTGCACCAGTCTGCATTCCCACCAACAGTGTATGAGGGTTCCTTTTTCTCCACAGCCTCTCCAACGATTGTTACTATTTGTCTTGTTGATGATAGCCATTCTGACTGGGGTGAGATGATATCTCATTGTGGTTTTTATTTGCATTTCTCCGATGATTAGTGATGTTGAGCATTTTTTCATATGTCTATTTGCCATTTGTATGTCCTCTTTGGAGAAATGTCTCTTCAGGTCCTCTGCCCATTTTTCAATTGGGTTGTTTGTTTTTTTGTTGTTGAGTTTCATGAGTTCCTTGTATATTTTGGATATTAGCCCCTTATCGGAGGCACTGTTTGCAAAAATCTTCTCCCATTCAGTTGGTTGCCTCTTTATTTTGTCGATGGTATCTTTTGCTGTGTAGAAGCTTTTAGGTTTCATATAGTCCCATTTGTTTATTTTAGCTTTTACTTCCATTGCCTTTGGAGTCAAATTCATAAAATGCTCTTTGAACCCAAGGTCCATAAGTTTAGTACCTATGTTTTCTTCTATGCAGTTTATTGTGTCAGGTCTTATGCTTAAGTCTTTGATCCATTTTGGATTAATTTTGGTACATGGTGACAGATAGCAGTCCAGTTTCATTCTTTTGCACGTGGCTTTCCAATTCTCCAAGCACCATTTAATGAAGAGGCTGTCTTTCCTCCATTGTATGTTTTTAGCTTCTTTGTCAAAAATTATCTATCCATATTTATGTGGTTTTATTTCTGGGTCTCAATTCTATTCCATTGGTCTATGTGTCTGTTTTTCTGCCAATACCATGCTGTTTTGATTATTGTAGCCCTGTAGTACAAGCTAAAGTCAGGGAGTGTGATACCTCCAGTAATGTTCTTTTTTCTTAAAATTGCTTTGGCTATTTGAGGTCTTTTGTGGTTCCAAACAAATCTGATGATTTTTTGTTCTATTTCTTTAAAAAATGCCATTGGGATTTTGATGGGGATTGCATTAAATCTGTATATTGCTTTGGGTAATATAACCATTTGAACTATGTTGATTCTTCCAATCCATGAGCATGGAATGTCTTTCCATTTCTTTGTGTCTTCTTCAGTTTCTTTCAAAAATGTTTTATAGTTTTCAGCATATAGGTCCTTCACATCCTTGGTTAAGTTTATTCCTAGGTATTTTACTCTTTTTGCTGCAATTTCAAAAGGAATTGTTTTTTGTATTTCTTTTTCTGAGATTTCATTGTTAGTATATAGGAATGCAATGGACTTTTGTACGTTGATTTTGTAGCCAGCAACTTTACTGTATTCGTTGATTGTTTCTAATAGCTTTTTGATGGAGTCTTTAGGGTTTTCTATATATAGCATCATGTCATCTGCAAAGAGTGATAATTTAACTTCTTCATTCCCACTGTGGATGCCTTTTATTTCTTTCTCTTGCCTGATTGCTCTGGCAAGGACTTCCAACACTATGTTGAAAAGCAGAGGTGATGGGGGACAGCCCTGTCGTGTTCCTGAACGTAGAGCAAAGGGCTTCAGTTTTTCACCATTAATTATGAGATTAGCTGAGGGCTTGTCATATATGGCCTTTATTATGTTAAGGTATATTCCTTCTATATCTATTTTGTTAAGTGTTTTAATCATAAATGGATGTTGTATCTTGTCAAATGCTTTTTCTGCATCAATTGATATAATCATATGATTTTTGTCATTTATTTTGTTTATGTGATGTATCACATTGATGGATTTGTGGATGTTGAACCATCCTTGTGCCCTGGGGATGAACCCCACTTGGTCGTGATGAATGATCTTTATAATGCATTGTTGTATTCGATTTGCTAGAATTTTGTTTAGGATTTTTGCATCTGTATTCCTCAGAGGTATTGGTCTGTAGTTTTCTTTTTTGTGTGTTGTCCTTACCAGGTTTTGGTATCAGGGTAATGTTGGCCTCATAAAATGAGTTAGGGAGTACTGTCTCTTCTTCAATTTTTTGGAAGAGTTTGAGCCGGATTGGTATTAGATCCTCTTTGAAGGTTTGGTAGAATTCACTAGTGAAGCCATCTGGTCCCGGGCTTTTGCTTTTGGGAAGGTTTTGGATGACTGATTCAATTTCATTACTGGTGATCGCTCTGTTTAGATTTTCCAGTTCTTCATGGTTCAGCCTTGGAAGGCTATATGTTTCTAAGAACTTGTCCATTTCTTCTAGGTTATTGAATTTGGTGGCATATAGTCCTTTATAGTATTCTTGGATGATCCTTTGTATTTCTGTGGTGTCCATGATAACTTCCCCTTTTTCATTTCTGATTTTGTTAATTAGTGTCTTCTCTCTTTTTATCTTAGTGAGTCTAGCCAAAGGTTTGTCAATTTTGTTAATCTTTTCAAAGAATCAGCTCTTTGTCACATTAATTTTTTCTATTGTCTTTTTGTTCTCTATTTCATTTAGTTCTGCTCTGATTTTTGTTATTTCCTTTCTTCTGCTGACCTTGGGTTTCTCTTGTTCTTCTTTTTCTAGTTCTTTAAGGTGTAACATGAGATTATTTATTTGGAATTTTTCTTGTTTCTTGAGATAGGCCTGTAATGACATAAATTTCCCTCTTAAAACTGCTTTCGCTGCTTCCCAAAAATTTTGGTAGGATGTATTTTCATTGTCATTTGTTTCTATGTATCTTTTGATCTCTCCTCTAATTTCTTCTTTGACCCAGTCGTTCTTTAAAAGTATGTTGTTTAATCTCCATGTATTTGTGGTTTTTTCCTGCTTTCTTTTTGCAGTTGATATCCAATTTCAAAGCCTTTTGATCAGAGAATATGCTTGGTATGATTTCAATCTTCTTAAATTTGCTGAGGCTGATTTTATGTCCCAATATATGGCCTATCCTTGAGAATGTTCCATGGACACTAGAAAAGAATGCATAGTCTGATGTTTTTTTTTTTAGTTGAAGTGCTCTATATATGTCAATTATGTCCATTTCATCTAATGTGTCATTTAGGGCTGCTATTTCGTTATTTATTTTCTGTTTGGATGATCTATCCATATCTGTCAATGATGTATTTAAGTCCCCTAGTATAATTGTGTTTTGGTCCATTTCTCCCTTTAGTTCTATTAATAGTTGCTTGGTATATTTCAGTGCTCCCTGATTGGGGGCATAAATATTGATGATTGTTATGTCTTCTTGTTGTATAGTCCCCTTTACCATTATGAAATGTCCATCTTTGTCTCTTGTTACCTTTTTCACCCTGAAGTCTGTTTCATCTGATATCATTATGGCTACACCTGATTTTCTCTGGGTACCATTTGCTTGGAGTGTCGATTTCCACCCTTTCACTTTGAGTCTATGCTTGTCCTTGTAGCTGAGATGTGTCTCTTGGAGACAGCATATGGTTGAGTTTAGTTTTTTGATCCATCTGCTACTCTGTACCTTTTTATTGGTGAGTTCAGTCCATTTACATTTAAGGTGATTATTGACATGTGAGGATTTCCTGTCATTCTATCTTTAGTTTTCTGGTAAGGCTGTGTCTCCATTGTTTCTTTGCCTTTTTGTTGTTTATTATTTCTGTATGGTGGTATTCTATAATGTTTCCCTCTGTTTCTTCTTTTATTACAGTATGTATTTCAGTTCGGGATTTTTCTTGAGTGGTTACCCTTAAGTTTAAGTAAAAGAAAGTTTGATATTTAGAGTATTCCATTTTCTTTAGCACACTTACTTTCTCCATTCCCATATTCTTGTTCAGGCCTTTACTCTCCCCCTTTTTATGTTTTGGTTGCCACAAATTGTCCCTGTTGATGGTGGTCGAATAGCCTCCTTTAGTATTTCTTGTAGGGCAGGTTGTGTATTAGAAAATTCCCTCAGCTTTGGTATGTCTGGAAAGGTCTTTATTCCTCCTTCATATCTAAAGGATATCTTTGCTGGATACATTATTCTTGGCTCATAATTTCTCTCTTTCAATAGTTTGAATATTTGGTTCCACTCTCTCCTGACTTGTAGAGTTTTTGCTGAAAAATCTGATGATAATCTAATGGGCTTTCCTTTGTAGGTTACCGTCTTCTTTTCCCTGGCTGCCTTGAGGATTCTTTCTTTGTCGTTGATTTTAGACAGCTTCAATACAATGTGTCTTGGAGAAGGCCTGTTGGGATTAAGGTAATTAGGTGTTCTATTTGCTTTTTGGATTTGAGGATCCAGTTCTGTCCACAAGTTTGGGAAATTCTCATCACCAATTTGTTTGAATATATTCTCTATTCCCGTCTCTCTTTCTTCTCCTTCTGGTATGCCCTTTATTCTTATATTGCTCTTTCTGATGGAGTCAGAAAGTTCTTGTAGAGTTCTTTCATTTCTTTTAAGTCTCAAGTCTCCTTCTTCCATCTGTGTAATTTCCAAGTTTCTGTCTTCGATGTCACTGATTCTTTCCTCCATCTGGTCAACTCTATTACCTAAGCTGGTTATTTCATTCTTAATTTCTTCTACTGAGTTCCTAATCTCCAAAAATTCTATTTGGTTCTTTTTTAAAATTTCAATCTCTTTCGTAAAATGCTCATGTTGTTCTTTGATTGCGTTTCTGAGTTCATTAAACTGCCTTTCTGTGTTTTCTTGCATTTCGTTGCGTTTTTTCAGAACTGCAATCTTGAATTCTCTGTCGTTTAAGTCACATATTTCCATATCTTTAAGTTCCTTTTCTGGAGACTTTTCACTTTCTTTCTGAGCTGTCTTGTTGCCTTGGTTATTCATGGCAATTACTGATTTATTATTTCTCTTCCTAGACATCTACAGGAGTGGCCTCTGTAACAGGTTGATAGGAAGAGGTCTTTCTTTTTTTTTCCAGTACTTGTTGATAGAATGTTTTATTTTCTCTCCAACTGCAGCCTTTTATTTCTCTCACACGGTAGTGCTATGTTTTCTCTGCACTATTCCAGCTTCTCATACAATGGGGGGGATTCCCTGGGAAATGGGCTTCTCCTCTGTTAATAGTTCACTTGGGTCACAGGGCACAGTGTCCGTGTGGGTATGCGGAGAGCTTTTGAAGTTCCAAAGCTCTTCCTGCACCAGATTCAGAGCCCCTATGTTTCAGCAGTTCTGTTTACCGCTGCAGGGATCCGCCCAGATAAGTGAGGCCAGGGGCAGGGTGAGTTGTGAGAGGTGGCCCAGAGCAATGGCAGTGACCACTACCACAGCCGGTCCTGCTTCCATAGCTCCCTCCCCTCTGCCGAAACTAGTTGGGCTGCGAATCTGTGTCTGTGGTCCACAGTTCTCAGAACAGCAAATATTCTGTTCTTTTAATCTGACACTGCTACTGTTCTGCTTCTAGCACCGGACAGGTGGGGGCGGGGCGAGCTCTGGGAGCGTAGGGAGGGGGCGGCAGTCTCAGTGCCTAAGGCTTCCGTTCTCTGCTCGGCAGTGAGGGCTTAAACCACCGTTTTCAGCCTTCTTCCCTCAGTCTTTTTTCCGAGGTCTCTGCCGTGAGCTTTGGGTTCAGCAGTGTTATATGCTGCCCCCTCAACCCTGTGGGCCATAAGCGGAGCCCTAGCAGTCCCAGTTCTTCCCTCTGCGTCAGATGCAGTAGTTCCGGGATGCAGGGAGCTCGGAGCACTGAGCTAGGTCTGCGTCCTGCGCCTGCCCGCGGGGCTCCGTCTCCATACTTCTCCCTTCCCTCCTCCCTCCGCTCGTGCAATTCGCCCACCTTTCAGTGAATTCAGTAGTGGGCCTCTTCGTCTTGCCTCTCTGCTGTGCAGGGAGTCCTTTGTGGAGTTGTTGTTTGATTAGTTGTAAATTCCAGGGGTTGCTTTACAGAGGCTCGCCTCACACCGCCATTTTGATCCACCCTGTGGCTCTTGATTGGAGCATTTAATCCGTTTACATTTAAAGTGATTATTGATAGGTACATAGTTATTGCCATTTTTAAATTTGTAGTTAGATTGTTTTCATCTTCTATTTACCGAAGTCCTTTTAGTATTTCTTGCAATGCTGGTTTGGTGGTAATAAATCCTTTAGCTTATTTTTTTCTGGGAAGCTCTTTATCTCTCCATCAACTTTAAATGATAGCCTTGCTGGATAAAGCAATCTTAGTTGTAGGTCTTTGTTTTCCATCACTTTGAGTATCTCCTGCCATTCTCTCCTGGCCTTCAATGTTTCTGTAGAAAAGTCATTTGATATTCTTATGGGAGTTCACTTGTGTGTAACTCTCTGTCTTTCTCTTGCTGCTTTTAGGATTCTCTCTTTGTCTTTAACCTTTGCCATTTTAACTATAATGTGTCTTAGTGTGGACCTGTTTGGGTTTATCCTGGTTGGAACTCTCTGCACTTCCTGGGCTTGTATGTTGGTTTCCTTCATCAGGTTAGGGAAGTTTTTGGATATTATTACTTCAAATATGTTCTCAATCCCTTTCTTCCTCTCTTCGCCTTCTGGTATTCCTATGATGTGCCTGTTGTTGTGCTTGATGTGCCAGAGATTTCTTAAACCATCTTCATTGTTTTTTATTCTTTTCCTTACTGTTGTTCTGTTTGGGTGATCTCTGCTAACTTCTAAGTCGCTGATTTGATCCTCTGCTTCATTTAACCTGCTGTTAATTCCTTCAAGTGAGTACTTTATTTCAGTAATTGTGTTCTTTAGTTCTAACTGGTTGTTCATTATGATTTCTCTATCCTTCTTTATGTCATCTGTAAGCTTCTTAAACATTCTTATCACCAGTGTCCTGAACTCTGTCTCTGATAGGTTGGTTACCTCTGTTTCATTTGATTCCATTTCTGGAGGTTTCTTCTGTTCTTTTATTTGGGTCATGTTTCTTTGTTTCCCCATTCTGGCTGACTCTCTGTGTTTGCTTCAATGTATTTGGTAGATCCCCTAGAGTTCTTAGTTCTTGCTGGGTTATCTTATGTAGTATGTGTCCTTTATATTTGACTTGCATTACTTCCTTCTCCTCTGTGTGTGCTCCAACGGTGACTCTTGTGTGGTTTATATTGTCCTGTTAAAGAAGATCTTCAGTTGCTTTTTGCTTGTGAGTAGGTGGGGTTAACTCCTAGGCTGACTAGTTGTGAGACTTGGCTCTGCGCACCGCAGGGTGTTCTGCTGCGTGAGGGTTGACCACTTAAATGTGGTTTGTCCTCTATGGGCTCTTGTGCCTGTAGAGAATTCCCTCTGGGTGTGTCACTAGTAGATCAAACCCGGTAGTACTGTGGTTTGGTCTGGAGTTGGCCTCTGGGTGTGTTGAATCTTGTGCCTCTTAAGCTGGGCCCTGGTGTAGGGCAATTTCAGAACAAAGCAAACCACCAAGCACAACAACAAAAACAACAAAGAAAAAAATCAAATACATTCACATGTAAATACAACCGATAACCCATACTCAACACAGGAAAAGATATCAAAGATATAAAGACAAAACAAAACAAAAAAAAGGCAGCGCCAGTCTTGGCTTAAGCCCACTACGTAATCTCCAGGTTGTCCTCTGCTGTACCAAAGAGTCCTCTGTGTATTGTGCAGGCAGAGCCGTTCACCTGGTGCCCAGAGTGATCTTGGGACTGCAGATTTAGATGAGTGAGGCTGAAGGATCTGGATGGTCGTTTCTACAAAGTCAGTGCAGTTTCTGCCCTTGCCTGCACATGTGCGCACTGAGAGTAGCACCACCAGCCCTGTGTCCAGTTCTCCTGAGTCTTAGGGCACTTATTCCGTGTGTGTGTGTGTGTGTGTGTGTGTGTGTGTGTGTGTGTGTGTGGCGGGCAGGAGATTTCTGAGCTTCTGAAAGCTGGCAGCTGCGTCTGCCCCTTACTGCTGATCCCCGGGAGTGCCTCCGCAGTTGTAATTGCCCTGCCCTAGGCAGGCCAGAAAGGGTGAGGGCTGGGGATGGAGGGGTCATCTCTCTCCCAGCCCAGCCATGTGACACTCTTCCCGCAGGCCAGAAAAGGTGGTGGCTGTGGGTGGAGGAATCCCTTCTCTCCTAGCCCAGCAAAAATCATACTCTTTTCAGCCTCTTTCCTGGGTCAGAGCTGCACGCTGGTCTTCCCAGAGCCTGAGCACTAAGGCTCCTCTGCAATCTGACACTATTCCTCAGTTCAGGGGCCAGTTTAAGTCTCTGGAAGGGCGGGGGCAGGATTGGGAGAGTGGGGGCAGGGGCCCAGGTATGGAGTTTGTGTCCTTTGTCTGTAGGGCCCAGCTGGAGGTCTCAGCTGAGGTTATTGCCTCAAATGCTAGATGTGCTGCCCCCTCGGTGGGAGAGATCAGCTGTGGGACGCAGGGAAAGAGCCCACGTCCTGGTGCTTGTGTTCTCTGTTCCGTCCTGGGATCCTCTGCATCTCCACAGCCGCATGTGCGGGCGGTATCTCCACAGCCGAAGGTGTGGGCCGCGTCCCCACAGCCGCAGATGCAGGCCATGTCTCCCCTCCGCTCCCTTCCCTCTTCCCCTGTTCGCCCAATTTGCCCACCTTCAAGTAATCCTTGCGCAAGTCTCTTAGCTGTCCTGCATGATGAGCAGAGAGTCCTTTGATGAGTTATAGATGTCCCGTTTGTGATAAGATCTGGAGGAGCACATGTTATCTCTTTTGACACCTCACAAAAAACTTTTGAGAGAGGCAAGTCTTGTATCAGTTGTACCTACTTTACCAGTGAGAAAATTGAGTTTCAAAGACGATGAGTGATTTATACAAGGGCACATACTAGAGGTAGCTAAACCAGGTATAAATCTTCTGATGCCAAAAAACATCACCTCTTCTATTCCGTATAGCCTTATCTAAGAGCCAGTGTAAATGTTCTCTTTTTATATAAATGTGATCAAAGCAATAGCACTTTCCCCCATTATTATAAATGAGAATGGAAAAATCAGGATGACTTTCCCATGTAGTTTCATTCCATGAATTTTAAGAATAGATAGATGGTTGTATCTATCTATATTTATATATCTATACATTTAGACATACTAAATATATAAAACTAAAAGGTTCACTTCATATAGACGAGTATGGACAATGGAACATATAAGGGAAAATGTAATTTTAAATGGAGGTGATCATTAACAACATATGTACACAGCATACTTAATTTACCTACCAGTATAGTAAATAGGGAATACACGTAAATAGACAATTAAATAATTTACAGGGGAAGTTAAGTTTTCACTGTTTTTGAAGAGATGACTGCAGTGTTAAGACATTGATCAGAGAGACCAATGGTAGCTTTGCACATAAATTTTTGTTTCATAACGAATTCATCATTTGTGTTTATTTCTAAAACTTTAAAGATTTAAATTATTTTTCTATGTGGTTAAGCAGAGTTTGGTTAATAGAATCTTTGAGTTTCACAGATATCATGACTCCTTGGGGGAGGGGCTTATTTCTTTGGCAGGGTCGAAGTTCGTTGACTGTGACACTGAGGAGTTAGATTAAAAATTAACTCAAGCCTTTAAAGAAGAAATCAGAAGGTGTCCAGAGGCAAAAATGAAATTAGGCCATTTTCACTTTTCCTGACAAATCAGTTCTGATCGGCTCATTTTCTTCTCTGCCTCTGGGAAGTCTGTGCAGTGCTCTCCAAGGCCTGGGAAGAAAGAGGAAGCCTATACTTTGACCTCTTCTGTTCCCATACTAGGGGCTTTTCTTACATTGCTACAGGGAAGATTCATTCTCTTGGAGCTGGCAGCTTCCGCATTGAGTTTTGGAAATGCAGATTTCATGACTTTTTTAATGTCAGTGGTGAAGTTATATTTAAGAAAGAGGGTGATTTGGGCTGTCAGAAAAATGCTCAGTTGGCTGAACTTTCCCTTGGGGCAGCCTAGTCAAAATGGCACTTAGATGCTATTTATTTCACATCCCTCTCTCCACAGGCTGGGAAATTGTTATTCCTTTGCATTTTCAAGGAGGGCATTATCCCCTTTTCTTTGGCATGTGTCACAAATTATTTTGAGATTTACTGCCTGAAGTCTGTTTCAAACTCACCAGCACAAAGCAAGCACACTAGCCTCAGTGTTGTATAAGCTATGTTTCTCCATTAAACACTAGTACGGTTATTCCATCAACCCCTTACAGGTCCTATCACTGCTACTAAAATGCTGTTATGTCCCTTTTGTAAATTAGGTTTACTAGATCATGAATCTTTTTTTTAATATAATTTGAAAAGTAAGTGGAAATGTCCCTGTTGTAATATATTTCTGAAAAGAACATTAATCTTACTAGTGCTTGCTTCATGTAAGATAGAACAAATAGCTGTAATAATCTTAAGTCCTTAGTGAAAACTTTGGAATTAATAGTTACAACTAATTTGCATTGGTTCTTTTGAAGGAAAAAGGTATGTTCTCTACATTGACTACCACATTTTAAAAAATCGATACCAAGGAGACACAAAAATGATTGCCTCAGTAAACTTTTGATTAGATACAATCATTGATTCATTCAGCACATGACCAATAACTGGCAGTGTGCTAGGGACTGTCAATTTAAAAACAACAGACAGTCCCTGCTTCAAGAAGTCTGTTCAGTGAGGGAATGTATCATGTCCTCCAGTGTAAGCATGTTAACAAGTTAGTAGCTGAGCTTCCAGTCACTTAGGCCAGTAAATATGCTCTTATGTGTGTGTATGGAATTTTATCTAATAAAAAATACTTAGTCGTTTTACTTCTGTATCATGCCAAGAACATGGTCTTTTATGTCTTTATTATGCCAAGAATGTGGTCACGGCCATGGGGTGGCTAATAATTGAAGGTCAAAATCATCAGGATTGACAAAGCTGAGATCGAGACTTTGTCTGTGTGATACCCGAGTACTCAGAAGACAATTCAGTGAGAGGAGCCAGTTGTCTAAGAAGTAGGATGGGTCGAAGGAGCATGAATTTAGGAACTGGCAGACATGTTTAAATGCACATTCCCGGACTGAGAGAAGCCAGACCTACGGACTAAGAATCTCTGAGTGAGAGGCCATGGAACCTGCATGCCAGGAATCAGCTTCACACAGATTTGAAATCTAGTATTGGAGGGGCTCAAGCGGAATGAGGATTACTTTCTAGCAAAAATATTTAGTGTGTGCTTCATGAAGGAGTTGGGATCAATGCTGGATCTTGAATAGGTGCATTTGGATAGGTAGGGAAAGGGAAGAATGTAGAAATTGAGCAGAACAGAACATTCCATTTATGGAAATAAGTGGGTAAGGACCCAGAAAGCAATAACAGATGTATTTGAAAAACACTATAGTATGAGCAATTTATGGACAAAGCCATGTTTTCACAGAGCCTTGCATAGATTAGGTGCTCAATAAATGTTTTTTAAATTTGTGAGGGCTACGGACCAACAGGATTATAGTATGAATCAGTTTGATTTTGAAGTCTTGAACCTGAGGCTAAGACATTTCTTCCTGATTCTGTGAACCAGGTTTTATAATGGAGAGTCAAATGATGAAAGCATCATTTAGCAAGATTAATCTGGTTTCATAATATCTGGGGCTAGGAGAGCCTGGATAAGGAGATTATAAAGGGGATGAACTAATGTGTCGGTTCTTCTCACTTATTTTCATTTTGTCAACTTTTGAAAACTTCTCTTTGACCATATACTCCTGAGTTCAATTCTCTATCTCATCTATCAAATATGTATAACACATAGTAAAGATTGGGTCAAATAAGATAATATATATAAAGTCCCTCATAATATACTGCTAGCTGGTAGTAGATACTCAAAACTGGTGGCTATTACCCATAGAAACTTAATCATATTCATCATTACAACCCTAGCTTTTTTCTCTATGCCTGGAATAGAGGTTTTTGTTTGTTTGTTTTTAACTAAGTGTTTTTTTCCAGGACCCATCAGCTCCAAGTTGTTAAATTGTGGAGGGCACAGCTCATAGTGGCCCATGTGGGGATCAAACCGGCAACCTTTGTGTTATGAGCACCGCGCTCTAACCAACTGAGCTAACCGGACGTCCTGAGATTTTTTTTTTTTAATTAACTTGACTAACCTTATATGTATTTATATTTTTAAAAATTCTCATAATCCTGTGATAATGGATATTAGTTCTCACATTGAGATCTTTTTCTGCAGAGAATGAAAAATGATAAAGATTTTATTCTCTGATTTGTTTGTTGTTCTTTTTCTTTAGGCTACAAGAGTTCTGTTAATGAGAAATGAAAAACTAAACTGTGCTTGTTTTAAAACAGTTTTATGGAGTAGTTCTCATATGTAGATTCACTCATATTATAAAACAATGTATTTTGAAAATTGTTTCCTGGGTTTGAATCAGGATTTTAGAAAATCCCAAAAGCTCCACATAATCAGATTAAACCTTAGCTGTTTGCCCAGCTACCTACGTCAAATTGCCTATGTCTTGAGCTTCATAATAGCACTTAATCTGAGCCCTTAACCTCTAAAAATTTACCCTGCAAGAAAACATTGTCCACTCTCTGCCTTTCCCACTGGATGATCATTATTTCAGTTGCGAAAATCGTAAATAGAGCAGATTAATGGATATGTATATTGTATTGAAAATAATGAGCAAGGAGAATACATATATGTACATAGCTTCTTTTCCTGCATTTTCCCTGTTACTTTGGAAATAGTGAAAACTGATTAGAAATTTAAGTGTTTGGGTAAAACCAAAATAAGTGGACAACATGGAACTTACTCTGCATGATCTAAGAGGGAGGGGTCAGTGTTAGAAGAGGCTAAGGGAAAAGCGGAAGACACGTTGGACATGTTGAGGGCAATGAAAAACCAGCCCGGCTGGTGTGCAGTTGCTGCATGGACGGCTGGTCCAGGCAAGGCTGGAGAAGTGCTTGGAACCAAACGGAATGAAGTCTCTGGGTTTCTGGTGAAAATCTGTGATGCCCGCCAGTGTAAAACTCTTTCCTACCTGGTACACGTTTTGTCTTGCGTGGCTTGACTTCCTGTCAGTTCATTTTGACATAAAATAGAATAAGTACACCCCCTTCAATTCATGAGCCACTTTAGAGGAACTTTCCACAATGACCCTAATAATGGTACTTATAATACTATATATTTATATAATACTTTCAATTTACAGAACACTTTCACAGCGTCATCTCAGTTGCATGTTATTTAGTTTGTTGCTTTTTTATCATCTTAGTTTACTTGGTTATAACTTATCCCCCCCACTGCAATGTAAGATCTATAAGGGCAAAAACTTTGTATGTATTGTTTACCACCGTAATTTCAGCACTAGAATGGTGCCAGCACATAATACACACTCAAAGAATACTTGTTGGATAAATGGATAAAATGTGTAAAGTAGCTTTCTCATGTTTGAGGAAACTGAGACTCAGAGATTACTTTATTCAATCATACAACATTGTAGGGATTCAGACCCACTTTATACCTATGTCTCTCATCTTCTACTCCATTGCTTATTTCATTATACCAATTGGCTTTCTTGATACTCATGTATTTTCAGCAAGACTGAAAAAACACAAACCATAAAAAGTGGCAGGTTTGACCATGTCAAACTTAAATTTTGAGATGACAGAAGATACCGTAGGCAGAGATAAAACAAACAAACAACAACAACAACAACAAACAGGCAACAGACTAAGAGAAGGTATTTGCAATCTATATAGCAGTATAGATTGTTATATATACAAATGACTTATACATCAATAAACGGAAGATAAGCAATCCGTTAGAAACAAGGATAAGGGTTAGTAAATGGCAGTTCACTGAAGAGGAAATCTACACAGCCAATAAACATTTAAAGACATGTACAACTGCAGTAGTAATAAGGAAATGCAAATTAAAACCATTTCACACCCATGAACTTGGCAAAAATTTAAATGCTGAGAGCAGCTGCTCCCATGAATTTTTTCATAGCAATATGGTAGTTTTTGCTAAAATTAAAAATGTATTTCCCAACAAGATAGCAATTGTACAACTAGATTTATTCCCCGAAAATTTCTCATTTATAAACACAAGAACATTAGTATAAAGCAATGTTGTTTGTAATAGCAAAAACTGGAAACAACCTAAAATATCCATCAGTAAGGAAATGGATAAGTAACAATATAGAATATTCATATAATGGAATATGTACAGCAGTTATAGTTAATCTACTAGATCCACACGATAGATCAAGCTGCAAAAAGAAAAGTGTGATATAATTTTTATGTATGTACAAATGTGCAAAACAGTACTATTTTTGTTGTGAATATCTGTATATAAACATACAAATACCTGGAAAGGAAGGCTTGCCATCAAATTGATTACAATGGTTATATCTGAGGAACAAAGGACGCGGGATTAGGGAGATGTGCCAAGGGAAGGACAACTTTCAGTTATATTTTATTTCTTAGTCCCCAGCACCTTTTAGGTCTATTCAATAAATAGCTATTGAATTAATTTTAAAAGATTTGAAACAAATGTGACACAATTTTAACATGTGTGATGTATTTATATTACCATTCTCTACATTTTATGCCTTTACATTTTTTCCCAAGTTAAAATAGTATTGGAGTTGGGATCTGCAGTCGTCTCCAGTCAGAGATCTGGTAGGTATAGCACATGTAGAACAGATGTGCTGTGGAACGTAGGGCAGAAGGGCCTTCTGTTGTTTTCTTAAACCCTAATCCTTTCCTCTTGGCTGCCTGGATCAATATCTGAAAGGCTTTACAAGGTCAGGCTGGGCATCCATGCAGTTTTCAAGAACTAAAGGACGTAGTGTGGAAGGGCCTGTTTGTTATTCTCAACATCAATGAAAGGAATAAGGATATTTCCCCATGTGCGAAAAGGGAGAGAATAGCCAAATGCTAACAAAAATAGCAACTAATAACATTTATTGAGTTCTTCCTATGTCTCCGAAACCAGTAAGAACCTTTCCTGGATGCACTCAGCCTCACAGCAATCCTGGGAAGTGGTACTGTCATTTCCTTTTTGCAGATAAAGAAACTGAGGCAAGTTGGGGAAAGAAGCATGCAAGAACAAGGAAAGCATTTTAACTCAAATTATGCACCATAGAGACGTGTTTCCCGACCAAAAGTCGGTTGTGAAGGGCTTTTGAACCCACTGCATGTTGTATCGTCTCACCTTCCCTTCTCTCATACCTGCTTTACCCAGTGTTGTCTTTGAGGATATTTATGTTGGACCTTCCCCCTTGAACTCCTTCCCAGTGTTAAAACTCAAGCTGGAATTCTGTTACTCTCCTTTTTATACCACTACATTTCCTTTTCTAATTTTTTTAAAAAAGGTATCACTGTTGAGACAACACTAATTAAGGAGGGAATGTGTCTCCTATATAAGGTCACTCCCTTTAGATTTCCTAAGTACGATGGCAGTGGGAGATACAAGGATATGACGATATGACACTGAGTTGGGATTTGAAAATGCAGAACATTGAACGAGTGATTGTCTCTTAAGCTTCTACTTAGTATACAGGCCTATCATATATACTTTTACAAATATGAAATCATTCAACCTTGACAACATTGTGAGGTTAGGATTATTTTTCTCGTTTTATAGATAATGAAGATTTTGCTCAGAGATATTTCTCAGAGTTTTGCCGAAGGTTTTGCAGCTACTTAGCGTCAGAACCAAGACTAGAACCCTTGTGAAACTCCCGTTCTTTGCAACGCACCACACTGAATGCCATGCTACCTGTTTTAACCACAGCCTTCACTGACCTCTCCTCCCACACCCAAGACACAGGATTAGCTAAAAATAACCACCACCTAAGTGAGTGGCAAGAAGCTACAGCCTTTTTAGCAATGGTGGTTCCTCATTTACTAGCTCTATGACTTTAGGCAAGTTGCTTTACTTCTCTAAGTCTTTCCTGATCTATCAAGGGAGATGAAAATACCTATCTTATAGTTGAGAGAATTAAGTGAAATAATAGTATGTAATCTGCCCAATAAACACAGTGGCCTGGTAAACACATTTTAGTTGCATTTATTTTTTACTATTTTTATTGTCGTCTGTAGTTTTTATAATGAAGAAATCAGTGACATTGTGGTAATTCTGAAATTAGAAACTCCTTGATTTTAAAATGAAAAAAAAAACAATAAAAAACAAGCAGCTATAGGTAACTAAGGAGGTATGGCAGCTATAGGTAACTAATGAGGTAGAATTCTTTTTTTCAAAATCAATCAGTCAATCAATAAATAAGAAAGAAAGGAAAAGAAAGCCTACAACCATGATTACGAACTGGAGACAATCTACTCTTCTGATAGAGATAGTTACTTTGAGCTAAAGCCATCCAGTCACAGATCAGCCTATTTGTCCACCTCTGCCCCTAGCCAACAATAAAATCTCTTAATAAAAAGTGGCCACACAGAAGAGTCAGATGAATAGAAAGTTAAATCAAGCAGTAGTTTATCGGGACAGCCATAACAAGGGAGGCGTGCAGTGTTCTAGGACAAGGACCTATTTTAATCTGTTACGGAGTTAAAATGCTACATCCAAGTCCAAAGCAAAACCAAGTCCCCAAAGAGGAAAAGACAGCCTGTAACCAAAGCAACTTATACATTGTTATGAAGAAACTCTACAGTCATCATTTGGTTGATCGAAGAGAAATCCATGTGTCTGTAGATTTTTTTTTCCCCCAAGAAAATCCAAATTAGTCCCATTTGGAGGAGTGGTATCGGGAAAGTTTTTAGCTAGGCACGGGCAAAGGAATTGGTTTTATCAATAGAAATAGAGCTTTCAGAGTAAAAGAGGTAATAGTTCTACCACATTCTGAAAGTGTTCACTTCTGAGAACTCTATTTAAAACAATAAAACATGTCAACAAACTAGAAGAAATGCAGCAAAGAATTCTGAAGAAGGTGAGGGTCTAGAGCTCATGTCATATATATGGACATGTGTCTAATCCCTAGTAGGTTCAGTTAATGCTTGTGGAAGGTGGAAGGAAGGGCAGCAGGAAAGGTCAAAGTAAGGAAGAGAGGGAGGGAGTGAAAGGACAATGGCCGCAAATAAATGTACTAAGGCTGTTTAGCTTAGGAAAGGTGAAGGCTTGGTGTGACACGATGCCTGGCATCAAATATCTGCAAGGCTCTCATGTGGAAGAAAAATACTAGTTGTGTATGACTTCAACGGGAAGAACTAGGCATGATGGGTAATATGGTGTTTCCCCGAAAATAAGACCTAGTTGGACAATCAGCTCTAATGCGTCTTTTGGAGCAAAAATTAATGTAAGACCCGGTATTATTTTACTACAAGACCCGGTCTTACAGTAAAATAAGACCGGGTCTTATATAATACAATTTAATATAATACAATACAGGGTCTTATATTAATTTTTGCTCCAAAAGACGCATTAGAGCTGATTGTCCAGCTAGGTCTTATTTTCGGGGAAACACAGTAGTTGAATGAAGATTTTTAGCCTAGAAAAAGGAAGGATTTTCTAAGAAACAAGGAACATTTAAAAATAAAATGTGTTACCTTGCAAAGTAGTGCGAAATCTTTCTCTGGAGTTTTTCCAGTAAGGAGGGTGAATTTCTATCAGAATTATTATAAAAAGCAATTATTTCCAGGTTTGGATAGAAAGCTGAATTAGATGTCTATGATTCTCTGGCAGCCAATAAGCTGCTCCTGGATTCATCTGAGGTTTAAAATCCAATCTGTCTCTCTTTTCTATGTTTCTATTCATAACAAAAATTCTGGACCATGTAGAGCTAATTCTTATGTCTTTATAGTACTGTGTTTCCCTGAAAAGAAGACCTAACCGGACCGTCAGCTCTAATGCGTCTTGTGGAGCAAAAATTAATATAAGTGTCATGCGGGGTCTCAGCTCCTGCTCCCCACATAAGAAACAGGACATGATGAAGCAAAAAACGAACACCCACAGAGCCATAGGTAGGGGAGTCATACCACTATAGTCTCACTGGTGGCTGGGTTGGAGACACAGGAAGCCGGAGCCACACGATCTGCAACCTGCTGTCCGCTTCTCTCTACCAACCAATCCCACTTGCTAACTGCAATCCGCGCTTGCTAGCTCAGCCCCCATCTTCTTGCTAGCCCCCATTTTCTGCTAGCGTAGCCGCAGCATTTATATTCGTGGCCAATGGCTCACTGGTTATAGCTGACGGCCAACTAGCCACAGCTGATGGCCATCCAATCACAGTTGATGGCCATTTACTACCTGAGCCAGCACCTTTCCACATGAGGCCGAGAGCCTGGAAACTGCACTCCTGGCTCTGTCCCCACACTCCACCCCTACAGGGTCTCGCCTCACAATCTACAAGACAAGCGTCTTCCGTGAGGGGCCCTGTGCCAGAAGCCTGGAGGTGCATGCAACATCCTGGACACAGCCAGGCTCTCTGGACACAGCCAGGGTTTCTCAGGGCACTGCCACTCTCTCTGGGCACAGCCCGACTTCCTGGACACAGCCAGGGCCTCTCTGGACACAGCCAGTCTTCCTGGGCTCAGCCAGGGTTCTCACATATTTTCAGCGGCCGGTCGAGACACAAAAGCAAACATCTGCCAGTTCTACTACTTGGTGGTACGTTTCCAAGCAAACAGTCAAGCGGTCCATTAAATTAGGGATGGAGCCCATTCTCCACAGTCCACAGTCATTTGCCAGGGCTGTGCATTGGCCTTACAATGTGTGACCTCTCCGCAGGGCGAGGGCTCCAGGTGGTCCCCAACCTGGAGGTGAGGGCCTCAGCAAGCACTTCCCAGCTCGCAGGTCCACAACAACCTTCGCTTTCTCCGGCCTCTGCTGGTTGGGGAACCGTCCACGTCTTCCCACCCCTCCACGGGGGTCCAGCTCTCCGGCAGCTGCTCCTTCTGGTCTTCCTGAGATTGTGTGTTCATATGCACAAACTGCTCCACCGCCCTTCGGAGAGCTTTGGCCGGCACCGTACCCTGCTCACTGTGCCATTTGTCATGCAGGGAGTCATGTGGGGTCTCTGGTCCCGCTCCCCACATAAGAACGCAGGATATGGTGAAGCCAAAAAGGAACACCCACGGAGCCATAGATAGGGGAGTGTGGGGACAGAGTCCCAGAGAGCAGTTTCCAGGCTCTCTGCCTCACGTGGAGGGCTGCTGATTTGGGTAGTAGGTGGCCATCAGCTGTGACTAGTTGGCCATCAGCTGTTACCTGGTTAGCCATTAGCCACTGATATAACTGCCGTGACTAAGCCAGCAAGTGCGGATTGCAGATTGCGGATTGCAGAGAGGCGTGGATTGCAGTTAGCAGGTGAGGTTGGTTGGCAGAGAAGTGGACAGCGGGTTGCGGATTGTGTGGCTCCTGCTTCCTGTGTCTCCAACCAGCTGCCAGTGAGAATATAATGCTATGACTCATCTATCTATGGCTCCGTGGGGGTTCCTTTTTGGCCTCACCATATCTTGCGTACCTGTGTGGGGAGCGGGACTAGAGACCCTGCATAACACCCTGCATGACAGGAGTCATACCGCTATATTCTCGCTGGCGGCTGGGTTGGAGACACAAAAGCAAACATCCGCCAGTACCCCAGCAAGGGGTCTTCCTGCACCCCAGTCTCACTGGTGGCTGGGTGAGACACAAAGCAGGATCCACACGATCTGCAATCCACCAACCGGTTCTCTGCCTGCCAACCAACTAACCAACCAACGTAGCCATGGCAGTTATATCAGCGTAGCCACGGCAGTTATATTGGCTAACTGGTTATAGCTGATGGCCAACCAGTCAAGCCGATGGCTGTGTCAGCACGCGAGTCAGCACCCTCCCACGTGAGGCTGAGAGCCTGGAAACCTCTCTCTGGGACTCGGTCCCCACGTAAGCACATCAAAACTCTTCAAATATTTTCAAATATCTTATCTAAAGATATGAAATCTCTATGTAAGAAAAGATAGTTACTCTTTAGAAAGATAGTTATTCTGTTAGATATAATAATATTAATGCTCCATATATCTGTGCTAAAGTTCATATGAAATCAGGCTGATGACAAAAGAATGTCCAGCTTAAGAAAGTCTTATAAGAGTTTATTTGACCCAGGCTGACGACAATGGATTGAGAAAAATACTCTGGAGAATGGCAGTTTTGCACCTTATTTCATAGAATCAAAGGAGGAGGTGTAAGGAAGGTTACATGAAATTCATTGGTGGTAAATTGAGGAGGCAGGAGAAAGCAAAGCTGGAAATCTCTGAGACTGGATAAAAAATGAAATGTAGAGACACATACTTCTTCAACATTGGTGGGTACATCCATCTGACATTTCCAAGGTGTGTTATCTTAGATGCATGAAGACAATAGACAATTTCAAAGTTAAAGACTGACCTTTGTCAAGGAAGGTACAGGCCTAGGATGAGATTACCCATCATGACCCATTTTTAGTTAGGAATTTTAGTGTTCAGTTCACCCTGTGTGGTTACTTGGTCTCTGGGTTTGTAAGGCCCACTCTGCAGGCCTCTGATCTTGTCAGGTTTAATTGGTGGCCCCTTTTTCATCCACAATGCTACACTTTATAAACTGGTAAAAAAAATCCTGTTATTCAGTTTTCCATGTGCTGCAGCCATATAAAGCTAGAGGCTCTTTTATATGAGTTGAGCGTGGCCAAAGACAAAATTTCATATCATTAATCCAGTGATCATGTTGGAATTACACGTGAATAACAGCATGTAGGTATACTTATTTTACTGATTCTAAAACATAGTTGGACATCTTGCGGCATGTCAATGTTCCATGAATACTTGTCTTATAAAATCTTTGTTTCTAGGTAAATGACGGTCAATAGTAGCTCATTCAATCATCATAAAAAAAGAGGGTTCGGTTTTTTTTCTGTATTATGTAAATAAGGTTCAAGGCCATAAAACTTGTTAGTTCCAAAGTCAAGGCAAGTACCTGGGTCTCTTAATTTATAGTTCGGTGTTTTTGGCCTTATTGTGATTACTGATTTTATAGTGAAGCAGTAGTCTTTACTAAATGGCTAAATATTTGGGCATTCCCCTAAAGAGAGTCCATGGAATTGGGAAAGCCCATTTTGGTTAAATAGGATTTTTAATTAATATGTATAACATTGAGTTCATCTTACATTCTGGTATCCACTAAGGGTTTACAAGCTACCCTTATGAGTTGGACATGAATATGTTTTATTCTACAAGATTTTATCTTAAGCTAAAATAACTATTGCTGTCATTGAGTTATATAGCTTTCTCGGTGATTATATTTAAGTGATTCCTATATTAGAGTGTTCTAGAGACTGAAGGAACAGCAAGCTGTAGTGAAGAAGTGGGTGAAAATCAGACTACTCTTCAATCCTTCAAAGGAAAGAGTTAGGGAAAGTAGCAAGGAACACACACCACCACCACCACCGCCATCTCCTCCACCACCACCATCACCATCACCACCACCACCACTACCACCACCATCACCACCATCACCACCACCACCACTACCACCACCACCACCACCACTCCTATTGTAAGATTTTCCCTTCTGATTATTACCAGCTGCTACCTAGTAAGTTTCTTGACAGACTTAAGAGTTCTATTCTAATGAGAATGAACATAAATAAATCCTAATAAACAGCTTCCATCTTCCCACAATTCCTAGTTTGTCTAGTGAAACAAAGGAGTCTCTCTATGTAAGAATCAGTTTCTTGGTGGCTGTCCCAGAGATCTGTAATGTAATACTTCATCCCCAAGTTCAGGATTAATGTATAAGAGTTGCCTTGTCCCTTCTGTTACAGCCTAAAAGGATCACAAAGGATTTCCTAGCATGCGCTGCCCACTTGTATCTTGACAGCCCTGGCACAGCATTACCAGACCTTTTGGCCCAGCTTGCAGTTGGCCTCAGGAGTCATTTACATTTTCAATCGTAGAGCTATTTTAAGGTTATGCAAATGAGTTGACCAGACTTTCTCCTTTTAGAAACAAACAAAAAACACGTAGTCTAACATCTCCTTCTTTAACTTTTCTAATATATTTAAATCCAACACATATTTATTTTCACACACTCAGACCAGTAAACTTTAAGTCTTTACTTCTCTGGAGACTAATTCTGGCCATGAGTTGAGAAACTACTAGAACCACTAATCAAATGAGATCACTAGTAAAGTGGAAGCCATGTTCTCATAGCTGTTCCAATTACTACCTCTACTGTATCTTCTTAATATCTGCATCAAGTCTCCTCTTAAAACTCAGGAATGTTTCTCACCCACCCTTTCCCCTGCTCAGAGTTACTACGCATTAGTCTTATTGAATTTATCCTTTCTTTTTTAGAGGTTGGGAGGAAAAACACTATAAACCACTTATAGCTGCATTTGCTATTGTAGTTAACATTCTCTGTAACGATAGAATTCTAAAAAGCTATATTTAAAGGAAAAAACAAATAATATTTGAGTGTAGAGAGGCTAAAACTAGATGAAGACTTCTGCCAAAAAAATATTTTTACCATCATGAGATCATGAAAATAACAATTAGCGCACTTTGTGTTATAGATGTCAATTCATTTCTGATAGAATTGATCGATGCACATACTTTTTAAAGAAAATTTGGTAATATTCTCTTAAATTATTTATATGACTTAAAATGGTTGTGCTTCTCTCACTCCATTTTAATTTTTGTGATACATTTATAATTGTTTCAAATAGGTTTTTATTCACTTTAAATTTTGTCTACTCTATTAAAAGTTACACCAAAAAAAAGTTACACTGAAGATAAGCATTGAGAAGAACTTGCTTGCATGCAGTTGAAACTGAAAAATTATCGAATGAATAAAATCATTGAAGTAACCTAACTTACCGAACAGAATACTCAGTGTTAATTGAAAAGGCTGCAGATTTCTGTTTCATTGATTTCAGTTCTGTCTGCCTAGTTCATTACCAAATTATACATCAGTCCTACATACTTCAGATACTGGTACCAGTCATAAGCTAAAAATATGTTAATATAGTTATCACGTTATTGTGTGTTTTATATTTATTTCCAGTAGTAAGTTCAAAATTTTTATATAGGCAAAGAATGGGACAGTCGTCTAGTTGGAAGCTGGGATGAAGGGTGGAGACTAGGGAGGGGGCTGGAAGCTTCTATTATTTATCACGTTAAAGAAAATTAAGAAAACAATTCTCTACTATTCTCTACTGAGTAGAAAAGATTTATCAATAAGAAAAAGGATAGTAATATTTCATTAAAGTGCTCATTTAGCAGAATTCAAAACAGTAGCTCAAGTGGAACCCAGAGAGCAGATTGTGACATGCAATGCTAATTTTAAAAATGGGGGTCAGAGACTTACATTTACGTAATTCTCTTTATTTTGACACAATATCTTGGCCAAGGCAATGAGTTGAGTCACATGTGGTGTATAATTGTAATCAATCATTTTGCCTTCTGCCTCTTATCATCTGTAAAATCCATTAATACTTGCCATCTCTTTCTTTCCTGTCCCCCTCTCCCATAAAGTTGTCTTTGGCCATCAGCCCAGTGTTTTGGGACACCACGTAGGACTGATGATTGAATGTTGATGAGTTAATTAAGAGGAATTAAAGTGATATCTCAGAAGATGCTCAAAATAAGATGAGATTCAAATATTGTAAATTAGTTTGTAAAACTCTAACCATCATAAAGGTGAAATGGCCATCAAAAAAGGCCATTTTTTTTCACATACAGCTCCGCCTGCATTTTGCCATTTAATGATTTATTTCCCTCTTAGAGCTTGCTAATGATGCTCAATTTGATTTGACATTATCTGAATTAAAATACTAAGGGAAAGATATGATTTTCCTTTACCTCTTAGAAGAGACTGCGCAGTGGAGTATGGATCATCTGTTACTTTATGATAAAGTACTGCCAAACAAAAAGGTATGTGATAAGGATTTTATTCAGCAGAGAAATAATCTGGATTGTTCAATAAACCCCCATATTGGTTAGTTCTATAGCTTGAGAGAAGGAAAATGTAGAATAGTCTATCCATATGACTCGCAGATTGTCCCTTGCTCTGTATTAGCAGTAAAAGAATACATCTTTTGGCTTCACTGTAAATATA
Organism: Rhinolophus ferrumequinum; assembly: GCF_004115265.2. Lineage (NCBI taxonomy): Eukaryota > Metazoa > Chordata > Mammalia > Chiroptera > Rhinolophidae > Rhinolophus > Rhinolophus ferrumequinum. The sequence continues at coordinate 83,126,367 of NC_046292.1, forward strand.
CTGAAATACTGTAGATATTTTAGAATATATAGAAATAGAAAGAATATATAGAAATAGTTAGAATAGATAGGTGTGATAATTGCTTACAAAGTTAGGAATAAAACCTGGCCTATGTTTTTTCCAAGAAATCTTTAAAAGCTTTCCTTTGTTTTCCCATTCGAAACGCTCCCACTTGTACATGCAGAATAACCAAGCTGCTTCCCCTCTGGTCAGTACTTGATAACCAGAGCACATACAAACAGAATCTCCTTTCATCACTGTTGTTAATTGTGAAAGAGCTTTATTCTTCCCCATGTCCCCAAACTCAGAAACTGGTACATTTCCAAGGTGTCCTGAATAGAGCCATCCAGCTTTGGATTAAATCTCCACGGAGTTTTGTATTCACTCACTACTTCCTGTGGAAGTAGAAGTTGTAATAGTGGTTCCAAATATCTTGAATTGCAACCTTAGCAGCGTTAGCTTTTCCCCACTCACATATTTACTATTTAATCATGGGATGACTTTATTTTCTAATTGTAAAATGGACACATTTTGTTTTTCTGTACAGATTTCATTTTTACTCAAAAAATTAAGGCAAGTTATTCATTATCTTTTAATGAGACCAGAATGTTATGAAAGAAATATGTGTTTGCATTTTATTTCCATACCCTTGGATAGAAGGCCATAACTTGCAAAATGACTGGAAAGAAACTAATATTCAAAATAGTATTCATTATTAAGAATGTATATTTGTTTAGTTAAATTTCAGTTTCTTTAAACTTGGTAAATTCCTATGTAACCAATGAATTAATTCACAAATCATGTAAGTCTTGTGAATATATTTTTAAAGTGTTTAAAATCTACTTTTGAGACTTAACAAACCAGGTATACTTATATCTTTGTTAACCAGGGGCCATTCTGTGCCCCAGAGATACATGTCTGAGCAGCAGTTCACAATACTTTGTGTCTAGACAGTTTGTGTCCCACCCTCTCTTTCCGCTGCTTCTCACAGATTCCCTCTACTGTCGTCTACCCTGACATGCACCCGTACCCTGACAGGTGTTTCAGGAGTTCTCATGGGGTTGTTCCGGAGCAGTTCTCGTCAGTTACTCATGACATCTATGGGGATAGCCAGTGCTCTTCTCTTGCTCAGATCCCCGTGTGCTGGGTAGGGCTGGGGCCACTATATCCTCCAAGGACCCACCACTGCATCTGTGGAATCCTGGTTGCCCGCTGAGCACTGCATTTGGAGGGGTCACTGGTACTTAGACCAGGTGTCCCGCACGCTGCTGGGAACCAGCTTCCACGTAGTATTCTGTGTAAAAGGTGAGGAGAATACCTGTCTCTTCTTTTTTAGTCTGTTAGAGAGATCACAGCACTTCTCCCTTAGAACCCCAATATCTATGTGAATTTAAGTACATCCTGGTTCTTTTTCAGCACTACCCACAGGGAACTCAGCCATGAAGAATCCCAAGCAACAGACTTTTTCCTTAGCATTGCTGCTCTCATGTACAGAGCTTTGTTACAGGGACAACCTTGTGAGTTCTGACCACTCCACCAATGCATCTCCTTGGGCTGGGTTCCCTCCCAAATGGTTGCCAGGGTTCTGGTGCAGAGTGGGCTGCCCCCCCAGCCTGCAGAGAATTGTGAAGCCAACAAGTGAGCCAGCAGCACCGCTCGGGAGGTACAGATAGAACAAGTGACTGAAGGTGTGTACTCCTTGTAGTATACTAGAAAACTGTTTAAAACACTGAAATGAGTGATTTTAAACATTGGTATTTATCCCTTAAAAAATCTAAACAAAGATATTTTAAGAGTTCTGCTAGTTGCTGTCTGCTGAGTCGTGGGTCTCTCTACAATTTTGGAATTACTGATGTCTCAATATCCCTCTGCTTTAAAATATACTGATGCTTTATCAGAGCTCTTTCAGTCTCTCTGTTCTCTCTTCCTGCTCCCCAACACTTTACTTGCCATGTATATATTCATATATACATAATCTGATAACTCTAAACCTGTCAAAGAAGAGTGTTATCAAAAGAAAAAGAAGTCAAAAGTAGACCCCTGAAGTTTGCTAGTCCCATTCTTGGTATGATTTTGGCAAACTTATTTATTACAGAATGTATTGGACAAATGCTTATTGAGTGCGTAGTGTGTGCCAGATACAGAGGCTTTTGACCAGTTTTTGAGAAGTAAGGGGGTCAGGGAAAACCGAAAGACAGTTAGGAGTCACCAAGCAGAAGGAAGAGAACACCCGTGATGGACGAGAGGGACTGACGCACTGAGGGCGTCAGGTCACTAGGTGCCAGGCGCACAGAGTGCGCATGCGGCATCCAAGGAGAGACAGGTCACAGTCTGAGCACAGTCAGCCAAGAATTTAACAATTTGATTTTTAAAAATTCTTCACATTTCTTGCCAAATAATGCAAACTCTTCCCGCAGCATCTAGTTGGATGCTAAGGAATTGAAGTTAAACGCATAGTGGATGTGTCTGGACTATCTTAGTGCAGCCCACTGATAAGGTACTTTCCCACCTCTGAGCTCTGTACTGGATTATTTGCATTGTGTTAAAATAACAGCTAATACCACTTGTAATGGTAAAAATAATGAGGTTGTCACTAGACTAGGCTTGCTTGGGGCTGTGATTTTTGTATAATTTTAACCTACTAAGGGAAAAATACTGTTTTTACTTTTAACAAAATGGTGATCTGACCAATAATCTGAGGAAAGACTGCTGCAAACCCACCGAGGGCAGCCCTCTTGGGATTATTTGTTTTGATTGAAGAAAAAGCCTTCTCTTAGTGTGGGAATGGGTCACTTACCCAGACACCTTATTCCCACGGTGTGGGTTAGTGAATAAAGCAGAGTGGAGTAACTAAAGAGATGACCCTTCTTGTATCTTTCTGTGAGCATCTCTGAAACACATACAGAGAAATATTGGAGTAGACAGCTGCAGGTGTTCCTGATCTTTTGATGATAGTTAGACTTGGGTAGTTTAGAGTATGTAATATGAGATTCAAGATTTCACCAAACACTGCCAATTGCTGTTGAGAATTGGGATGATTACTGTTTTTTCCAGCTTTATTGAGATATCCGTAATTGACATATAACATTGTGTAAGTTTAAGGTGTACAGTGTAATGGTTTGATACACTTATATATTGCAAAATGATTACCACCACAGTGTTAACTAACATCTCCATTACCTCACATAATTACCTTTTGTGTGTGCGTGTGGTGAGAACATTTAAGATCTACTCTGTTAGCAACTTGTAAATATGTGTATATGCTACAATATTGTTAACTATATTCGCAATGCTGTTTATTAGAATTTGTTAATCTTATAATTGGAACTTTTTGCCCTTTGACCAATCTCTCCCTATTTCCTCATTCCCCTGCCCATGGTCACCACCACTCTATTCTGTTTCTATGCCGTCAGCTTTTTTCCATTCCATGAATTTGTCTTTCTCTGCCTGACTTATTTCACTTAGCGTGATGCCCTCAAGGTTCATTCAATTTGTCTAAGTTGGAGGATTTTCTTCCTCTTTATGACTAATATTCCATTGTATAGATATACTACAATTTCTTTATCCATTCATCTGTCAGTGGACACATAGGTTGTATCAATGCCTTGGCTATTGTGAATATGCTGCAGTGAACATAGGGGTGCAGGTATCTCTTCAAGATTTCATTTCCTTTGACAACTATATAATTAGGTTCACTGAAAGTTTGATAGGGATTGTATTAAGTATGTAGATTAACTTGAAGAGAATTGACATCTTTAAAATATTAAGCCAGGAATACAAAATGTCTCTCCATTTGTTGTTATATCATTGCCTGTGTCCTTTACAGAGGTCTAAAGTTTTCTCTATGAAGGACTTATGTATTGTTGATTAATTCCTACATATTTACAGTTTTGTTACTATTGGTTTTTAATTGGTTATTGCTAAAGTAGAGAGATGCAACTGGTTTTTAGTCCCATGTCTGGTGAGCTTGCTGAATTCTTATTAGGTCTGATAGTGTATTTGTTGATTCTCTTGTTTGTTTTAGGTAGATGATTCTATCACTAGCAAATAGTAATAGATTATCTCTCCCCTTCCGATACCTGCATCTCTTGTCTTTCATTCTTCATAGTATTAGCCAGTATCTTCAGTATACATTACATAGCAGTGGAAGTTCACACCCTTGCCTATTTCTAATTTTATAGAGAATGCATCTGAAGTTTCTACACTAAATAAAATGCTTGCTGCCAGTTTTAGGTACCTTATCTTTCCAACTTAATTAAAGAAGTTTCCTTCTATACAGAATTTGCTCTGAGTTTTTTCTTTATTCCTACAACATTATATTAATTTCGGGTATACAACCTGATTCAGTATTTTTATGTATTGTGAAATGATAACCATAATAAGTCTAGTTAACATCTATAACCACCTGTAGTTTTCTTGTTATGAGAAATTTTAAGATTTATTTCAGCAACTTTCAAATGTACAATATAGTGTTACTAGCTATAATTACCATGCTGTACATTACATCCTCAGGACTTACTTATTTTATAACTGGAAGTGTGTACCTTTTGACCTCCTTCACCTATTTTGCCCACCCCCCACTCCCTGCCTCTGGCAACCACCAGTGTTTTCTCTGCATCTGTGTTCCTTGTTTGTTTTGTTTTTTAGATGTCACATATCAGTGAGATCATACAGTACTTGTCTTTTTCATTTTCTTTCTCTGTCTTATTTCACTTAGCATAATGTCTTCAAGGTCCATCATGTTGTTGCAAATGGCAAAACTTTTTCTTTTTTAGCTTAATATTTTCTTTTTATACACAGACACACAGACACACACACACACACACACACACACACACACACACCATTTTATTTATTCACCCACTAATGGACATTTACATTGCTTCCAGTCTTGTAAATAATGCTGCAGTGAACATGGGGTGCATATATCTTTTCAAATTAGTGTTTTTATTTCCTTTGGATAAATACCCGGAGTGGAATTGCTGGATTATATGGTAGTTCTGTTTGGTGTTTTGTTTTGTTTCGTTTTGTTTTTAAATCAGTTTTGTTGGAGTGACATTGGTTAATAACATTATATCAGTTTCAAATCTACAATTCTGTAATACATCATCTCTATATTACATAGTGTGCTCACCACCCAAAGTCTAGTCTCCTTCTGTCACTATGTTTTTGACCCCCTTTACCCTTTTCACCCTCCCTCCACACCCCTTCCGCTCTGGTAATCAACATGCTGTTATCTGTATCTGTGAATTTGTTTGTTTTCTTTGTCATTTGTTGCTTTCTGTTTTATATCCCACATGAGTAAAATTGTATGGTTCTTGTCTTTTTCCATCTGACTTATTTCACTTAGTATGATACTCTCAAAATCTATCCATGTTGTGGCAAATGGCAATATTTCATCTTTTCTTATGGCAGAGTAATATTCCATTGTGTATATGTACCACATCTTCTTTATCCATTCATCCATCGAAGGACACTTTGGTTGCTTCCATGTGTTGGCTACCATGAATAATGCTGTAATGAACATAGGGGTACATATATCTTTACGATGTTCTTAAACTTTCTGGTAGACAACTGGAAGAGGGATTTCTGGGTCATTAGGTAGCTCTATTCTTAGTTTTTGGAGGAACCTCCATACTGTTTTCCATAGCGGCTGTACCAATTTACACTCCCACCAACAAAAGGAGGGTTCCTTTTCTTCCACAGCCTCTCCAATACTTGTTATTTCTTGTTATTGCTAGTAGCCATTCTAACAGGTGTGAGGTGGTATCTCATTGTGGTTTTGATTTGCATTTCCCTAATAGCTAATGAAGTTGAGCATCTTTTCATATATCTGTTGTTTATTTGTATGTCTTCCTGGAAGAACTATCTGTTTAGGTCCTCTATCCATTTTTTAATTGGATTGTTTTTTGTTGTTGAGTTCTTTATATATTTTGGATATTAACCCCTTATTGGAGCCATTGTTTGCAGATATCGTCTCCCATTCAGTTAGTTGCCTTTTGTTTTGTTGATGGCTTCTTATATTGTGCAGAAACTTTTTAGTTTGATGTAGTCCCATTCATTTATTTTTGTTTTTACTTCCCTTGCCTTTGGGGTCAAGTTCACCAAAGTCTCTCACCAAGGTCCATAAGTTTAGTACCTATGTTTTCCTCTATGTATTTTATTGTTTCGGGTCTTATATTTAAATCTTTAATCCATTTTGAGTTAATTTTTGTGTATAGCAGTCTAGGTTCATTCTTTTGTACATGGATATCCAATTTTCCCAGTACCATTTATTGAAGAGGCTTTCCTTTCCCTATTGTATGTTTTGTCTCCTTTGTCAAAAATTAGTTGCCCATATATATGTGGGTTTATTTCTAGGCTCTCAATTCTATTCCATTGGTCTGTGTATCTATTCTTCTGCCAGTACCATATTATTTTGATCATTGTAGCTTTGCGCTATAATTTGAAGTTAGAGAGTGTGAGGGGTAGTTCTATTTTAAATTTTTTGAGAAAACTTCCTACTATTTTCCATAGTGACTCCACCATTTTACATTCCCACCAGTGCACAAGTGTTCCCTTTTCTCCACATCCTCACCATCACTGGTTATTTCTTATCTTTTTGATAATAGCCATTCTAACAGGCATGAGGTGATATCTCACTGTAGTTTTGATTTGCATTTCCCTGATGATCAGTCATCTTGAACATCTTTTCATGTACCTGTTGGCTATCTGTATGTCTTCTTTGGAAAAATGTCTATTCAGATCTTCTCATTTTTAAATCAGAGTGTTTGTTTGCCCTTAAGTTTATGAGTTCTTTATATATTTTGGATATTAACCCTTTAGTAGATATATAACTTGCAAATATTTTCTCCCATTTATAGGTTGCCTTTTCATTTTGTTGATGGTTTCCTTTGCTATGCGGAAGCTTTATGCTTTGATGTAGTTCCACTTGTTTGTTTTTGCATTGGGTGTCAAATCCATAAAATCATCACCAAACCTGATGTTAAGTTTTATCCTCATGTTTTTTTCTGGGAGTTTCATGGTTTCAGTTATTATGTTCAAGTCTGTAATCCATTTTGAGGGGTCCAATTTCATTCTTCTGCATATGCTTATCCAGTTTTCCTAGTATCATTTATTGAAGAGACTGTCCTTTCCCCATTGAGCATTCTTGGTTCCCATGTCAAACATTAATTGACTCTGTATGTGAGGATTTATTTCTGGGAGCTCAATTCTGTTCTGTTGATATATGTATCTATTTTTATGTCAGTGCCATATTTTTTTGGTTACTATAGCTTTGTAGTATACATTGAAATCAGGAAGTGTGATAACTCCAGCTTTTTTGTTCATTTTTTGTTTCTTTGTTCTTTTGTTTGTTTCTTGTTTTTTCTTTGGTTATTCGGGGATTTGTGGTTTCTTATAAGTTTTTGGATTTTTTTTTTCTATTTCTGTGAAAAATGCCATTGGATCTTGATAAGGATTACATTGAATCTACAGATGACTTTGGGTAGTATAGATATTTTAACAGTATTAATTCTTCTGATCCATGAACACAGAATATCTTTACATTTGTGTGTGTCTTCAGTTTCTTCCATCAAAGTCTTGTAGTTTTCAGTGTACAGATCTTTCACCTCTTTGGTTAAATTTATTCCTAAGTGTTTTATTGTTTTTGTTGCTATTGTGAATGGGATTATTTTTTTTTCTTTTTCAGTTGTTTTATCGTTAATGTATAGAAATGTAACTTTTCTATATGTTGATTTTGTATCTTACAACTTTCCTGAATTCATTGATTAGTTCTAGCATTTTTTTTTGGTGGAATCTTTTAGATTTTCAATATATAAAATTTATCATCTGTAAATAGTGACAATTTTACTTCTTCCTCTACTATTTGGATGCCTTTTATTTCTTTTCTTGATGGATTGCTCTTGCTAGGGCTTCCAGTACTTTATTCAATATGTTCAACAGGACTGGTGAAAGTGGGCACCCTTGTCTTGTTCCTGATCTTAAAGGGAAAAACTTTTGTTGAGCAGGACGTTGGCCGTGGTTTTGTTATATATGGCCTTTATTGTGCTGAGGTAAGTTCTTTCTGTATCCAATTTGTTGACTATTGACCGTTTTTATCACAAAAGGATGTTGTATATTCTTAAATGCTTTTCTGTATCTATTGAGATAATCATATGATTTGTATCTTTCATTCCATTAATGTGATGCATCACATTTATTGATTGTAGGTCAGTTTTGGTTATAGGTCCTTGCTTTTCATCACTTTGAATATTTTGTGCCAATTCTTTCTGGCCTGCAAAGTTTCTGTTGAGAAATGAGCTGACAGTCTTATGGGAGCTCCCTTGTAGGTAACTAACTTCTCTCTCTTGCTGCTTTTAAGATTCTCTCTTTGTCTTTAACCTTTGGCATTTCAGTTATAATGTGTCTTGGTATTGGTCTCTAGGTTCATCTTGTTTGGCACTCTCTGCACTTCCTGGGCTTGTAGATCTATTTCCTTTGCCAGGTTAGGGAAGTTTCCTGTCCTTCCTTCTTCAAATAGGTACAAAGGATTGATACATCAATTCTTTGCTCTTTCTCTTCTCCTGCTGGTACCCCTATGATGCTAATGTTGGTACGCTTGATGTTGTCCCAAAGGCCCCTTAAACTATCCATAGTTTTTGGATTCTTTTTTCTTTTTGCTGTTCTGATTGGATGTTTTCTGCTACCTTATCTTCTAAATCGCTGATTCGATCCTCTGCTTTATCTAATCTGTTGATTCCCTCTAATGTATTCTTTATTTCAGTTACTGTATTCTTCTCTTCTGACTGGTTGTTTGTTTTCTATCTCCATTTTCATGTTCCAATCTCTTTGTTGAAATTCTCACTGAGATCATTGAGCATCCTTATAATCAGTGTTTTGAATTCTACATCTGATAGGTTGCTTGTCTCCATTTTGTTTAGTTCTTTTTCTGGAGCTTTGTTCTTTCAATTGGGACATGTTCCTTTGTTTCCCCATTTTGGCTGCCTCCTCGTGTTTGTTTCTATGTATTAGGTAGGGCTGCTATGTCTCCTGGTATTAGTAGAGTAACCTTATGTAGTGGGTGTCCTGTGGGTCCCAGTGGTGCAGTCTCCCTGGTCACCTGAGCTGGGTGCACCAGGTATGTCCCCTGTGTGGGCTGTGTATTCCCTCCTGTGGCTGAGCCTTGGTTGCTGTTTGCATATCAGTAGAAGGGATTTACCCTCCATGATGGGTGGTGAGGACTGCCCATGACTATAGTGGAGGAGCTGCTGTGCAGGGGCTGGCCCTATGGAGCAGGATTCTCTGTAGCAGGGCTCTGGTGCCTGCCCAATCTGCCCTTTATGTGGGTCATTTGTGGAGGTGGTTGGGTGGTCGTCTGGTGTGGTCTAAAGCTGGCCAGCAGGTGTGTTGGTTCTAGGGCCTTTTGGGAGGGGCTCTGTTGCAGGCTAAGTTCTGCCACTGCCTGTGCCCTACCCCGGGTACTTGCTATGAGCTAGAATGTGATCTGCAGATGGTTGCCACTTGTGCTGGGTTGGAGATGCCTGGGAGGGGCTAAGCTGTGAACCAAGGCCAACTGCCACTAGTACTGGGCTTGGGACTGCTTAGCAAGAGATACAGGGCATGCTGAAGCAATATGCTGCTGGTTTGGTATTTGTGAACCTTTGAGAGATTTAGGAAAGTCCACAGCATGAGTCAAGATAGGCCATTTGTATAGAAAAGCCACTGAAAACAGCAAGTTGGGTGGGGTAGGGTCTCAGGGAATCACCAGGTCGGGATGATTGGTGTTAGCCAGGTTGATGGAGTTTCAGATACAGCACCCACCTGTGCATGCACACTGGCTGGGGGGAGAGCTCAACAAAGGAACAGTAGCTTCTGCCAGCACTTCTGTCTGAGAGAAAGCTGCCCTCCAGCTTTTGTCCTGAAGCCAAACAAATTCACTTCCTCCTCATATGTCCCTTGCACCTTTTATGCTGCTGCCGTAGTGCTGTTAAAGCAAATGAGTCTGTCAGTGAGTAAGCTTGTGCACAGGCCCTTCAAGCGGAGCTCCTGGGATTCCAGCTGCCCTCCATCTCACTCAGCAACAAATTTCCACATTTTTATAGCCAGAAGTTGTGGGGAATTCTCTCCCTGGCACTGGAACCCTAGGCTGGGGAGCGTAGTGTGGGGCTGGGACCTATTGCTCCTTAGGGAGAGGAGTTTGGTATCAGGGTAATGTTGGCCTCCTAAAATGAGTTAGGAAGCATTCCCACCTCTTCAACTTTTTGGAAATATTTTGAGAAGGATAAATATTAAATCTTCTTTGAATGTTTGGTAGAATTCACCAGTGAAGCCATCTGGTCCTGGATTTTTGTACTTTTTTTGATGGGGAGGGTGATTTCTGTTTCAGTTTCCTTACTAGTGATCAGTCTATTCGGACTTTCCAATTCTTCATGATTCAGTCTAGGAAGGTTGTGTGCTTCTAAGAATTTGTCTGTTTCTCTAGGTTATACAATTTGGTGGCATAGAAACTTGCATAGTATTCTTGCATAATCCTTTGTATTTCTGTGGTATTCATTTTAAATTCTCTTTCATTTCTGAATTTATTTGAGTCCTCTCTTTTTTTCCATAGTGAGTCTAGTTAGAGGTTTGTCAATTTTGTTTATCTTTTCAAAGAAACAGCTCTTTGTTTCATTAATTTTTTCTGTATTCTTTTTATTCTCTATTTTATTTATTTTTGCTCTAATTTTTATTATGTCCTTCCTTCTCCTGACTTTGGGCTTTGCTTTATCTTGTTTTTGTGGTTCCTTAAGGTGTAATGTTAGGTTGTTTGAGATTTTTCTTGTTTCTTGAGAAAGGCCTGTATTGCTATAAACATCCCTGTTAGTACCACTTTTGCTGTATCCCCAAAATTTCAGTACATCATATTTTCATTTTCATTTGCTTATATGTATCTTTTGATTTTTTAATAAAATTTCTTATTTGACTCAGTAGTTGTTCAGTAGCATATTGTTTAATCTCCACATATTTGTAATTTTTCTAGCTTTCATTCTGTAGTTGATTTCTAGTTTCATATACCATCATGGTCAAAAAAGATTCTTCATATGATTTCAGATTTTTAAGTTAATTGAGACTTGTTTTCTGTCCCAACATATGATCCATCCTTAAGAATATTCCATTTACACTTGATAAAAATGTGTATTCTGTCATTTGGGAATGGAAAGTTCTATAAATTTTTGCTAAGTCCGTCTGATCTAGTGTTATTTAAGGCCTATGTTTTCTTGTTGACTTTGTCTGGATGGTTTATCCATTGGTGTAAGAGGGGTATTAAAATCTCCTACTATTATTTTGTTACTATCAATTTCCTTCTTAGATCTGTTAATAATTGCTTTATATGTTTTGGTGCTCTTAGGTTGCATGCTCATATATTATTAATAAATGTTATGTCTTCTTGATGGATAGTACACTTTATCATTATAAAATGTCCATCTTTGTCTCTTGTTAGCTTTTTTGTCTTGAAATCTATATGTCTGATATAAGTACAGCTACAGTCACTTCTCTGTCTATCATTTGCTTGGAGTGTCATCTTCCATCCTTCACTTTGAGCCTATGTTTGTCTTTGGAGTTAAGGTGAGTCTCCTAAAGGCAGCATCTAGTTGGATTTTTAAAATTCCATCTAGCCATCCTGTGCCCTTTGAGTGTGAGTTCAGGCCATTTACACTTAGGGTGATTATTGATTTGATATATGATTACTACAGCCATTTTATCTTTTATTTTCTGGTTGCTTTGTATCTTCTTAGTTTTTTCCCCTTGTGTTTCTGTCTGCTATTTTATTTTGGTAGTTTTCTATGATGTTTTTCTCCATTTTCTCTTTTTTTATGTTTCATGTCACGACTCTGGATTTTTGTTTTGTGGTTACATAAGGTTTGTGTAAAATGTCTCATCTCATTAATAAAACAGTTCTTTTTTTTCTGATTGCATCTTCATTCAACTATACAGTTTAGTTCTTTTCCTCCCCTTTTTATATTTTTGTTGTCACAAATTACTACCCCTTTTTATGTTTTAAGTTCATTACTAATTGCAGTAGCTATAGTTATTTTAAATGTTTTTTTCCCTTCAACCTTTATGTTATACTTAAGTATTTAATACCCTATTCTGAAATAGAGTTGCAGTTTCCTGCTTCTGTCTGTCACATTACTCAAATTTTTGTGTACTTTTCTCTTTTTGCTTTTGGTAGAAGAGCTCCTTTAAACATACGTGTAATGCATGTCTTGTAGTGGCATATTCCCTCAGCTTTTGTCTTTAAAAGCCTTTATTTTTCCTTTATATCTAAAGGATAACTTTGCTGGATGTACTATTCCTAGCTGGTAGTTTCTGTTTTGCAATATTTGAGTATATCATTCCACTCCTAGCCTTAGGGTTTCTAAATATGATGGGTTTTCTTTTGTAGGGTACTGTCTTATTCCCTGGCTGTCTTGAGAATTCTTTCTTTATCATTGACTTTTTACAGTTTTAATATAATGTGCCTTAGAATAGGTATTTTTGAGTTGAGATAATTACATGTCTTGTTAGCTTCTTGTACTTGAACGTCCAATTCCTCCCCCAGGTTTGGGAAGTTCTCATCAATTATGTCTTTCAATAGGCTCTCTGTTTCCTTATTACCCCTTCTGTTTCTGGGATGCCCACCACTCTTATGTTGCTCTTTTTAATGGAGTCAGAAAGTTCTCATAAGGTTCTGTCATTTTTATTAACTCTTAGTTCTCTCTCTTCTTTTACCTGAGTCTTTTCTAGATTTCTGTCGTTAAGTTTGCCATTTCTCTCTTCTGTCTGGTCTGCTCTATTTTCAGTGCTTTCTAATACATTCTTCATTTCATTTATTGAGTTCTTCAACTCTGTTTGTTTCTTTTTTATAATTTCAGTCTCTTTGATAAAGTATTCCTTTGTTCGTTGATTTTATTCCTGAGCTCATTGAACTGTCTTTCTGGGTTATCTTGTATCTCATTGAGTTACTTCATGTTTGCAACCTTAAATTCTGTCATTTAAATCACAGTCTTCCATGACTTTGAGATTAGTTTCTGGAGACTTTCAGTTTCTTTCAGTGTTTCCATGTTACTTTCATTGTTCATGGTATTTAATGGATTGTTCTTCTGCCTGCACATTGGAGATAGTGGAGTCTTTTTGTTTGTTTAGATACTATTTTGATTTTAACAATTCAGCAGGTTGATAATTGATAATTAGAGATCTTTCTTTTATTTTCCAGTAGATGGCACTACAACGCAAGTTTTTGTTTTTCTCTTACCTGCACTACTTGTGCCTTCAGGTTTGCAGTGTATGTGGGTGGGTGTAGTGTTGCTGTTGTGGAAATTGATTACTGGGTGACGAGGTGGTAAATGTCTCCACTGCATCCAGGTTGCCTTGGTTTCAGAGCATCACCACCATGGTGGGGGATGTGGCTGGGGGCATAGGAGCTGGGCTTGCAAGTCTGCAGCACTGCCTCCTTGTTACTAACGGCCACCATAACTGCTGTGCTGTTAGGGCATCTCCACTCATGCTACCAGGTTCTGCTGCAATGGGATGAGACCAGCTTCTCGACACTACTTCTCCCCCTCTTACCCTTCGCTGGACCTGAGTGTGAGGGCTGCACCCCAATTCTGTCACCACTACCACATTATCTGGGGCTCCAGCAACCACCGAACTGCATCTATAGACACCATCCCTTGTCCTTCCTCCAGTCCCCCCTCTCTTACATATTCCAGTAACCTACCTTCAAATGTACCCATGGATCTCTTAGGCTTCTTTGTGTGTTGCGCAGAGGAAACTTCTTTGGATGATAATGTCTGCTTTGTTGTAAATTTAAGGGGAGATACAAAGGAGCCTTTTCATTCCACCTTGATGCTTAGGTTGCTCTAGTGTCTGTTCTTGTAAGGGCACTAATCCCATCATGAGGGCCCCACCCTCATGATTTCATATAAACCTAAATATCTCTCCACAAAGCCCTATCTGCAAATACCATCATATTGGGAGTTAGGTCTTCAGCATATGAATTTTGGGGACACAAACATTCAATCCATAACACCCATATCATGCAACTTCTTTTTAGTAGTAATTTGAATCTCAGTACCAAAATTTTAAAATACACTAAACATAAAGGGAAAACAAATATATATTTGGGAATTTGGATAATCTCATCAGAGTGCAATGGTGGGGCTAAAATGAAGAGTATAAATTCAAAAGTGATGAAAGTTTAAAATTCCATTTAAGTTTTAAAAAATCAGCTGTATAAGATGGGTTGAACTTGAATTGGAGAACAATGAACATGAAAAGTACCAGGTGATGTATGTTGACGAGGACCAACTGATGCAATGTGCAAGTGCAGTCTTATGATACTTTAATAGAAATATAATATCCTGATCAGGAGAAGCCACCAGTCTTTCTGTACTCTTCCTTGAGTAAGCCTTTCAGGAAGTACACTTTCAGGAAACTGTATTCAGATATAGTAAATGTAAGGAAAAATACATCCAAACCAGTGATTTCATTTCTGTTTACAGCAATGTACATTCTGTCTAAGTGGGTTTGTGTAGACAGTTAATTACTAAAATGCCTGCGAAATGAATGGTGATGTAATTAGTATAAAACAAGTTTGAATTTTATAGGGAGGAATAGGTGATAAAATACTTGGTCAATTTGTAAAAATGAGCCAGTATATGGTATTTTCATAATAAAAGTACATCAGAAAACTAACGGCTTGATGATAATCCAAACAGATTTCAAGAGACCCTGGTCTAAATCATTGCTACTCAAACTGTGGTCTGTCGGCTAATAGTATTGACAGTACTTGGGAGCTTGGTAGAAATGCAGACTTCAGGCCCCGCCCTAGACCAATGGAGTGAAAACGTGTACTTGAACAAGACTTGTATGACCATTAAAGTTTAAAAACATGAAAAATTCTGAACTTTAAGTGTGTTCAATGAAAGCTTTAAAAAGCTATAGACAGAGTGATGTCATAGGAATGGCGGTAGCGGGTCGGACTTTTTGAGTTCTCCTCCAGATCTTATCACAAATGGGACATCTATAACCCATCAAAGGACTCTCTGCTCATCACGCAGAACAGCTAAGAGACTCGTGCAAGGATTACTTAAAGGTGGGCAACTTCGGCGAACAGGGGAAGAGGGAAGGGAGCAGAGTGGAGACACCGCCGCATTTGCAGCTGTGGAGACGCAGCCGGCACCTGTGGCTGGGGAGTCGCCACTGGCATCCACGGCCGCAGAGACGAAGGTGATCCCAGGATGGAACAGAGAACACAAAAGCCAGGAGGTGGGCTCTTTCCCTGCATCCCACAGCTGATCTCTCCTGCCGAGGAGGCAGCATATCCAGCATTTGAGGCAGTAACCTCAGCTGAAACCTTCAGCTGGGCCCTAGATTGGACAAAGGACACAAACTCCATACCTGGGCCCCTCCCCTCACTCTCCCAATCCTACACCTAGCCCTTCCAGAGACTTAAACTGGCCCCCGAAATGAGGAGTAGTGTCAGATTACAGAGGAGCTGTAGTGCTCAGGCTCTGGGAAGACCAGCGTGCAGCTCTGACCCAGTGAAGAGGCTAAGAAGAGTGTGATTTTTTGCTGGGCTAGGAGAGAAAAAACTCCTCCACCCCCAGCCACCACCTTTTCTGGCCTATGGGAGGAGTGTGACACGGCTGGGCTGGGAGAGAGGAGACCCCTCCATCCCCAGCCCACACCCTTTCTGGCCTGCCTAGGGCATGACAATTACAACTGCAGAGGCACTCCCAGGGATCAGCAATAGGCTGCAGACACAGCTCTGGGCTTTCAGCAGCTCAGAAATCTCCTGCCTGCCACACACACACACACACACACACACACACACACACACACGGAAGAAGTGCCCTAAGACTCAGGAGAACTAGACACAGGGCTGGTGGTGCTACTCTCAGTGTGCATATGTGCAGGCAAGAGCAGAAACTGCACTGGCTTTGTAGAAACTGCCATCCAGACCCCTCAGCCCCACTCATCTAAATCTGCAGTCCCAAGATCACTCTGGGAACCAGGTGACCAGCTCTGCCTGCACAATACACAGAGGACTCTGGTACAGCAGAGGACAACCTGGAGATTACGTGGTGGGCTTAAGCCAAGACTGGCGCTGTTTTTTGTTTTGTTTTGTTTTGTCTTTATATCTTTGATATCTTTGCCTGTGTTGAGTGTGGGTTGTCAGTTGTTTTTACACGTGAATGTATTTGATTTTTTCTTTGTTGTTCTTGTTGTTGTACTTCGTAATTTGCTTTGTTCTGAAATTGCCCTACACCAGGGCCCAGCTTAAGAGGCACAAGATTCTACACACCCAGAGGCCAACTCCAGACCAAACCAGAGTACTACCGGGTTTGACCTACAAGTGACACACCAAGAGGGAATTCTCTACAGGCACAAGAGCCCATAGAGGACAAACCACATTTAAGTGGTCAACCCTCACGCAGCAGAACACCCTGCGGTGCGCAGAGCCAAGTCTCACAACTAGTCAGCGTAGGAGTTAACCCCACCTACTCACAAGCGAAAAGCAGTTGAAGATCTTCTTTAACAGGACAATATACACCACACAAGAGTCACCTTTGGAGCACACGCAGAGGAGAAGGAAGTAGTGCAAGTCAAATATAAAGGACAAATACTATATAAGATAACCCAGCAAGAACTAAGAACTCTAGGGGATCTACCTAATACATTGAAGCAAACACAGAGAGTCAGCCAGAATGGGGAAACAAAGAAACATGACCCAAATAAAAGAACAGAAGAAACCTCCAGAAATGGAACCAAATGAAACAGAGGTAACCAAACTATCGGAGACAAGGTTCAGAACACTGATGATAAGAATGTTTAAGGAGCTTAGAGATGACATAAAGAAGGATAGAGAAATCATAATGAACAACCAGTTAGAACTAAAGAACACAATTACTGAAATAAAGAACTCACTTGAAGGAATTAACAGCAGGTTAGATGAAGCAGAGGATCAAATCAGCGACTTAGAACACAAGTTAGCAGAGATTACCAAAACAGAACAACAGAAAGGAAAAAGAATAAAAAACAATGAAGATGGTTTAAGAGACCTCTGGGATAACATCAGGCACGACAACATGTACATCATAGGAATACCAGAAGGCGAAGAGAGGAAGCAAGGGATCGAGAACGTATTTGAAGTAATAATGTCCGAAAACTTCCCTAACCTGATGAAGGAAACCAACATACAAGCCCAGGAAGTGTAGAGAGTTCCAATCAGGATAAACCCAAACAGGTCCAAACCAAGACACATTATAGTTAAAATGGCAAAGCTTAAAGACAAAGAGAGAATCCTAAAAGCAGCAAGAGAAAGACAGAGGGTTACATACAAAGGAACTCCCATAAGACTATCAAATGACTTTTCTACAGAAATATTGAAGGCCAGGAGGGAGTGGCAGGAGATACTCAAAGTGATGGAAAACAAAGGCCTACAACCTAGATTGCTTTATCCAGCAAAGCTATCATTTAAAGTTGATGGAGAGATAAAGAGCTTCGCAGAAAAGAATAAGCTAAAGGAATTTATTACCACGAAACCAGCATTGCAAGAAATACTAAAAGGACTTCTGTAAATAGAAGAAAGATGAAAACAATCTAACTACAAATTTAAAAATGGAAATAACTATGTACCTATCAATAATCACTTTAAATGTAAACGGATTAAATGTTCCAATCAAGAGACATAGGGTGGCGGACTGGATAAGAAAGCAAGACCCTTGTATATGCTGTATACAAGACACTCACTTCAGATCAAAAGACACACACAGGCTGAAAGTAAAGGGTTGGAGTAAGATATTTCATGCAAACAGAAATGAAAAAAAAGCTGGAGTTGCAATACTTATATCTGACAAAATAGACTTTAAAGTGAAGAAAATATTAAAAGACAAAGATGGGCACTATATAATAATAAAGGGATCGATCTGACAAGAGGACATAACCCTAGTAAACATCTATGCACCCAACATAGGAGCACCTAAATATATAAAACATATATTGGCTGACATAAAGACAGAGATCAACAGTAACACTATCATAGTAGGGGACTTCAACACACCTCTGACAACAAAGGACAGGTCTTCTAGACAGAAAATCAATATGGAAACAACAGCCTTAACTGACACATTGGACCACTTGGATTTAATCGATATTTTCAGAGCATTTCACCCCAAAGCTGCAGAATACACGTTCTTCTCAAGCGCACATGGAACATTTTCCAGATAGACCACATGTTAGGCCACAAAACAAGTCTTGAGAAATTTGAGAATATTGAAATCATACCAGTTGTCTTCTCTGACCACAGTGCTATGAAATTAGAAATGAACTACAGGAAAAAAACTGGAAGACACACCAATTCATGGAGGCTGAATAACATGTTACTAAATAATGAATGGGTCAACCAGGGGATCAAGGAAGAAATCAAAAGATATCTCGAGACAAAAGAAAATGAAAACACGACGACCCAAAATCTATGAGATGCCATGAGAGCAGTCCTAAGAGGGAAAGTCATAGCACTGCAGGCCTACCTAAGAAACAAGAAAAATCACTAATCAACAGTTTATCTTCACACTTAAGGGATCTGGAAAAAGAACAGCAAAATAAGCCCAAAGGGAGTACAAGGAAGGAGATAATAAAGATCAGAGCAGAAATAAATGAAATCGAAACCAGAAAAACAATACAAAAGATCAATGAATCCAAGAGTTGGTTCTTAGGGAAATAAACAAAAGGGGCAAACCTTTAGCCACACTCATTGAAAAAAAGAGAGAGAGGGCCCAAATTAATGAAATCAGAAATGAAAGAGGAGAAGTGACAACAGATACCATAGAAATACAAAAAATTTTAAGAAATTACTATAAGCAACTATATGCCAACAAATTTGACAATCTGGAGGAAATGGACAATTTTCTAGAGGCGCACAACCTTCCAAGGCTAACTCAAGAAGAAACAGAAAACCTGAATAGACTGATTACCACCAGGGAAATTGAATCAGTAATCAACAATCTCTCAACAAACAAAAGCCCTGGACCAGATGGCTTTACAGGTGAATTTTACAAAACGTTCAAAAAAGAATTATCACCTATTCTCCTCAAACTCTTCCAAAAAATCCAGAAGGAGGGAAGGCTCCCAAACACTTTTTACGAAGCCACTATCACCCTGATCCCCAAATCAGACAAAGACACCACACACAAAAAAAAACTACAGGCGGGTTTCTCTAATGAACATAGATGTAAAAATCCTCAACAAAATATTAGCGAACAGAATTCAGCAATACATTAAAGAGATCATACACCATGATCAAGTGGAATTCATCCCTGGTATGCAAGGGTGGTTCAACATCCGCAAATCAATTAGTGTGATACACCACATTAACAAAATGAAAAATAAAAATCACACGATCATATCAATAGATGCAGAAAAAGCATTTGATAAAATCCAGCAGCCATTTATGATAAAAACCCTTAAGAAAGTGGGAATAGAGGGATCATATCTCAACATAATAAAGGCCATATATGATAAACCCACAGCTAACATCATACTCAATGGGGAAAGCTAAAACCATTCCCCTTAAGATCAGGAACAAGGCAAGGTTGCCCACTTCTCCACTTCTATTCAAAGTAGTGCTGGAAATTCTAGCCACAGCAATCAGACAAGAAAAAGGGCATCCAAATCGGTAAGGAGGAAGTAAAATTGTCCTTATATGCAGATGACATGATACTATATATAGAGAACCCTAGAGACTCCACCAACAAACTATTAGAGCTGATAGATGAATTTAGTAAAGTAGCAGGATACAAAATTAATATTCAGAAATCAGTTGCATTTGTATATACCATTAATAAAACATCAGAAGGAGAAATTAAAAAACAATCCCATTTTCAATTGCTTCAAAGACTATAAAATACCTGGGAATAAATTTAACCAAAGAAGTAAAAGATCTGTTGTCAGAAAATTATAAGACACTGAAGAAAGAAATGAAAGAAGATACAAATAGATGGAAACACATACCATGTTCATGGATAGGAAGAATTAATATAGTTAAAATGTCCATACTGCCTACGGCAATATACATATTCAACACCATTCCTATCAAACTACCAATGTCGTTTTTCATAGAAATAGAACGTATAATCCTAAAATTTATATGGGACCATAAAAGAGCCCGGATAGTCTCAGCAATCTTGAGAAATAAGACCAAAGTGGGAGGTATAACGATACCTGACATCAAATTATACTACAAGGCTACAGTAATCAAAACAGCATGATACTGGCATAAAAACAGACACATAGGTCAATGGAATAGAATAGAGAGTCCAGAAATAAATCCATGCCTATATGGCTATTTAATCTACGACAATGGAAGCAAGAATGTACGGTGGGGTAAAGACAGTCTATTCAATAAATGGTGCTGGGAAACCTGGACAGACACATGCAAAAAAGTGAAGCTGGACCACCTCCTTATACTATATACAAAAATAAATTCAAAATGGCTTAAAGACTTAAATGCAAGATCTGAAACCACAAAATTCCTATAAGAAAATATAGGAAGAAACTTTACAGACATTACCCGGAGTAAGATTGTTACTGATATATCCCCTTGCTCAAAGGAAGTAAGAGAAAAAAATAAACATGTGGGATTACATCAAATTAAAAAGTTTTTCACAGCAAAAGAAACCATCAATAAAACAAAAAGGGATCCTACTGAATGGGAAAAGATATTTGCCAATGATATATCTGATAAGGGGTTAATATCACAAATTTATAAAAAACTCACTCAACTCAACTCCAAAAAAACAACCCAATTAAAAAATGGGCAGAGGACATGAAGAGACATACATGAAAAAGTACATACAGATGGCAAACAGACATATGAAAAAAATGCTCAACCTCACTAACCATCAGAGAAATGCAAATAAAAACCACAATGAGATACCACCTCACCCCAGTCAAAATGGCTATCATCAATAAATCAACAAACAACAAGTGCTGGCGAGGATGTGGAGAAAAGGGAACCCTTGTGCACTGTTGGTGGGATTGCAGATTGGTGCAGCCACTATGGAAAACAGTATGGAGGTATCTCAAAAATCTGAAAAATGGAACTACTTTATGATCCAGCAATTCCACTCCTGGATATCTGTCTGGAGAAATCCAAAACTCTAATTCAAAAAACTTCATGCATTCCTATGTTTATTGCAGCACTATACACAATAGCTAAGACATGGAAACACCGAAATGCCCATCGGTAGATGACTGGATTAAGAAACTGTGGTGCATTTACACAATGGAGTATTATGCAGCCATAAAGAAGAAAGAAATCTTACCATTTGCAACAAGATGGATGGATCTAGAGAACATTATGTTAAGTGAAATAAGTCAGACAGAGAAAGACAAATACTATATGATCTCACTTATATGTGGAATCTAAGGAAAAGAATAAGTGAATGAACTAATCAGAAACAGTTTTGGAGACATAGAGGAAAAACAGAGAGTTGCTAGATGGAAGGGAGGGTGGGGATAAGGGGGAAGGTGAGGGGATTAGAAAACAGTCAGTAACCACAAGATGGCCACGGGGTCTTGAAAATTAATTTGGGGAATGTAATCAATAATGTTGTAAAGATTTTGTAGGGTATGCGATGGACACTTGTCTCATTTGGGAGACCACCTCAGGGATGATGTAGATGCCTGATCACTGCACTGTACACCTGAAGCTGGACAATAATTAATGTCAACTACAAATTTATATATATATATATACATACACACACACATATATATATACACATACATATATATATGCATATATGTGTCTACTTACAAGAAACAAAGTACAGCATTAGGAATAGAGGCAGTGGAAATGTAATGGCTGTGTGCGATGTCAGAGGGATAGTGGATGGGGGAGGGGGGTTCACACAGTGTGAGGGATATAAATGATAAACGTCTAAGTATTACTTTGTCTTGTGCACCTGAAACTAATCAAAATAAATAAATAAATAAATAAATAAAAAAGATTTAGTGTGCATTAAAAAAAAAAAGCTGTAGAGATGATGTCTCCAAACTTCTGTGTCTTCCTAAAGCATGATGCTGTACTTTGGGTAACGTAATAACAAAAATTAAAGATAATGTAATAGTGATGGCTTCTTTGACTGTTACATTGTCCTTCTAGGCAATTCCATCATTCTTACATTTTCGTACTTTTTTTTGGCATAGATTGAAATGATTGATGGTATAATTCCTGGGTTGTTTAAATAGCAACAATGTTTTAAGATACAGAAAAAATAAGTCCACTAAGATCCCGTAGTGTATCTTAGATTTATAAAAGTGTCCACTGGACTCATTATATTAACTCATATAAGATAGAATGAGTTTTATTCTACTTTAAAAATATATAAACAGTTTTTTCTTTGCTCTTCGGAAGAATAAAACTTCAAAAAAAGAAAGTCAAAAAATAAAATTGGGTCCAGTAGACCCTGATGATATACTGAGTATTGAGTGTTAAGGCTCTTTCAAAAGGTATTGGAAACCAGATCCCATGTATTAAAATATAGCCAGGAATGCAATAAATATGAAATAAGTATCAAGTGAGTACTGTGAAGGTTTAGAGGAATGAGAGTTTCATTAATCCATACACTAAATATTTAGCGCCCAGTATGTGGCAGGTATTGTTTTTGGAACTGAGGATAAAATGGCCTATTAGAGCTTATGTTTCAGTAGAGGACCCAAACAATAAACAAATTAATTAGCCAGTGAAAGTTTGTATAGTGATAGTGCTATAAGGAAAAAGTAGAGTAGGTAAGGAAGTGGAGAATGATTCTGTACACAGGCCAGGACACCATGAAGCAGATGCTTTCTTCTCCTTTGTAATTAGGCCCATGAGAGATGGATCAGGGAAACATGTAAGGAGTTGCCATTTGACCAGACACTGAATGAAATGAGATAGAGAACAATGTGGAGGGAGACAGACAAAACTGCAGTCATGTTTCCTGTTCTAAAAAAGAGCTTTCATCTCCTCAATTGAGTGAAACTGTCCTGTAGTGTCAGGGTTACCCAGAATGCTAATAATGCAAATACAAACAGCTCCTATTCATCAATTTCGTGTTCTGAGAGCACAAGAACATGAGCATGAGCTCAGCAAAGAGCTGTTTCTCTGCTATCCCAGCTCGGAAACCTTTCCATCTGAAGGTATAAAAAACCATGGCCGGGCCGGCCTGGTGGCTCAGGTGGTTGGAGTGCTGTGCTCCTAATGCTGAGGTCGCCCCTTCAATTCCCACATGGGCCAGTGAGCTGCGCCCTCTACAGCTAAGATTGTGAACAATGGCTCTCCCTGGAGCTGGGCCGCCGTGAGCAGCCGGAGGTCGGCATGAGCTGCCATGGGGTGCTGTGTGCTGCCATGGGCTACCATGTGCTACCATGAGCGACCGATGGCCAGTGTGAGTGGCCGGCAGCCATCGTGAGTGTCTGGCACCTCGCCAGCTGCCGTGAGCTTCTGTGAGCGGCCAATCAACAACAGGCGACTGACTGCTTCAGCCGGGGGCAGTGCAAGGCTTATAACACCAGCACGGGCCAGGGAGGTATGTCCTACACAACTGGACTGACAAACAACGGCTGGAACCAGAGTAGGGGAGCCGGGCAGGAAAAGGGGAGGAAAAAAAACAACAAAGCACATTGTCTCTGAACTTAGTTTAGGTTTCACACAACACTGCCACTGGAGCTTGCAGTCTCAATTCCCACATCTGTAACCTGGGAAAAATACCCAACTTGCAAACCTATTATAAAAATCATATGTAACGTATATCAAGTGTCTGGCACATATTAAATGTTAAATAAACAGGAGTTTTAGTGGCCACCATTATGGTTAGTTCACTTTGTAGCAGCAGAAAACTTTTTCCTTCTTCCCTTTTAAGTTCTTTGGCTGTCCTACTTAAGTTGAGATAAGACAGATTAAAAGGAGAAAAACAAATTTAATTGCATATGTATGGGAGCACTATAAAAAAATATGAGACTCAAGTGTCCAAAGCAGGTAGCTTGTATACCTTTTAGACAAGGAAATTATAATAAATTTATGAAGAATTGACTAGACAAAGGGGTTTGGTGTTGGGATAGTAAATTGATGAAGTAAGAAGGTCTGTTTATACAGCCCTCTCAGCCCTAAATTCCCTATCTCTGGTGATAGCGATGCCTTTACCCGCCTGTCACAGAAGGGCACCTTTCACGGGGAGAATTATTTCCTGCTTTCAGAGGGAGAAAGGAGACTCAGAGTGTCCTTCCTGTACCAGCTGATTCTTAAGTAACTGTAATTCACAAAGTGGCATATTGTGGAGTAGCGGATTCTGCTCTCCTTCAATTTATATCTGTCGTAGGATGTGGTAACCACGTATAAATGTTCCCACAGATTCTCCAATACCTTAGTTTCAATCTTAAGAAAATTGTTTCATAAAACACATAATAGAGTTCTAAACACATAATAGAACACATAATAGAACTCTAAACACATAATGTAGAGTTCCCATAAATGACTAAGAATTCCCTACCTGTTGCCTACCCTCAGCCTAACTTAGTGTATTACTCCCTCTGGAGTATCGTCGTGAGGGTGGAGATGCTGAATGGGTAGGCCTCTCGAGGGCATGTAGGGGTATCGGTGTAAATATGCATACGTACCCATTGTGTGACGGCAGCTGCATGAAAGCCAAAGAATTTTCTGTCTACCTTTAGCCATCCTCTAAACCTTCTAGTTGTGTTCACAAATATGAACACATTTAGACTCTTCAAATACATGAGAGACTGGCTGGGAATAGTCCCCTGGGGTGTGCAAAAGAGCTTTCAACATTGGAAAGCCATCCTGAGCCCTGGAACAGCATGGAGGACAGTGTGGGATGGCACTCTAATCTGTGTTCCTCGCACCTGAGGGGACAAGATGGCATATCTTGTCTCAGCCTGTATAACTCAGCCTTGCCCTGAGGTTCCTGGAAAATTTTCAGAGTTGTGTCTGGTTAGTCTGAAACATGATATATTCCTTAGCTGGTCAGACACCATTTCCTGACCTGCTGTCATTGAACACTTCAGATTTAGTTTTGTCAGAGAGAGAGAGAGAGAAAGAAACGATTTGGATACTATGTCTTCTCTGA
The DNA here is from genome assembly GCF_004115265.2 of Rhinolophus ferrumequinum. Lineage (NCBI taxonomy): Eukaryota > Metazoa > Chordata > Mammalia > Chiroptera > Rhinolophidae > Rhinolophus > Rhinolophus ferrumequinum. Next base: position 83,151,497 of record NC_046292.1, read on the forward strand.
AGCTTAACAGTCAGTTTTGTCATCTTAATGTCTTTTGCTCATTTTAGAAAGCAGTGAGGAAGGGAGTTGGGGGTAGGAAATAGCTATTCTAATAAATAAGGGTCTTTAAAATGTTCTATAATATAAAACTATATGAACAAAGTAGGACAAACACCGTGGTCATGAGATTTTTATAGAACATAATGACCATGGTAGATAAGTACTGAAAACTACAAAAGGCCTTAAACATAAATAAAGGAAGGAATGCCAAGAAGGAGGAATGAATGAAGGAGGGAGGGAAGGAAGAAAGCGGAAGGGAAGGGAGGAAGGGAAAAGTTGGAATGAAGGAAGTGCAGAAAAGAAGGAAGGAGAGAAAGGAATGGAAGGTGAGGAAGGGAACAAGGAAAGTAACAGAAGACGGAAAAGAGGAAGGGAAGAAGGAAAGGAAGAAAAAAAACGGAAATCTGGAGTCATAATTTAGAGATCAGAAAACGTACAGGCAGAGATTTTTTGGTGGGGTTCTCTCTGCTTTGCTTCCTATCTCAGCTTTTGTAGAATGATGCTTAATCGTGGTGCTAATGATTCTGATTGCAAGACTGCCTTTGCTGAAGAAAATCTGAATTATCAGGGTGTTCAGGCTGAGGCCATCCCCACAATGATCACAGGGTTTGTACCTTGAAGAACAGACCAGGAAATGGCCTTACATTTGAGATGCCTTCACTTTATGTTGAGCTCCAACTAATGCGGTTAGGGCTGAGTGGGAGTCCCAATCATCTTCATGGTGGCAAAAACCTAGGTGGGCCCCTCATGGCTCCTGTTTCCCAAGTATTGTCAGAAAATGGCAGCTGAGGCGGGAGTGCATGGTGGTCTAGTCCACCAGTGTTGGGAGCTGTGTGTCACATGACCAGGTAGGTGAAGGAGTAGGTGCAGGACACCACCTGGGTGTTAGGTAATACTGCTCCTGGTGGTAAAGATGTGCGTGGTGGGACAGGTGGTGATGGCAGTTATGTAGACGTGATGAGATGGGTGGAGGCCAGCTTGCTCTGAGTTGTGGCTGTTCAGTTAGATCCATTTCTTGTGCTCTTGATTCTTTTCTGTAAATGCTAGTTTCCATATGAAATCATTTCCCTTTGGCAAGAAGAACATCTTTAGCATACTTTATAGTGCAGTTCTGCTAGCTACAAATTCTCTCACTTATGCATATATGAAAATATCCTTATTTTCACTCTCATTTTTAAAGGATATTCTGCTTCCCTTCCCTGAAGTCCCCAAGCAACCATGATTTTCTTTCTGTCACATAGATCAGTATATATTTTCTACAGTTTTATGTAAATGGAAACAAATTGTACGTACTCTTTTTTTTGTCTAGCTCCTTTAATGCAGTATCATAATTTTGAGATCTGTCCACATTGTGTGTGCATCAATAGTTCATTCCTTTATATTGCTGAATAGTATTTCATTGTATGGCTATACTACAATTCATCCATTCATCTGTTGATGGGAAATTGGAAAGTTTCCATTTTTTAGCCATTACAAATAAAGCTGCCATGAGTATTTGTGTAGAAGTCGTTGCATGGGTATATGCTTTATTTTCTCTTGGGTAAATACCCAGAGTGGCTTGCTGGATCGTAGTTGAATGTTTATGATTTTATTAAACTGTTAAACTGTTTTCCAGTGTGGTTGTACCATTTACATTATTGCCAGATGTGGTAAGTAATCAGGGATACACAACTAAATAAGGCCCTACTTGCTTCCAGTCTTTCCGTCCTTCAGCTATTGCTATACACACCCACAGATTAAATTCAAAGTCATAGAACGTGGACTTGACTATGTGGGTAAGGAGAAATCCCTGAAGCTGTCCTAGAAGTGGGCTCAGAATTGTTTGGCAGAGAATTCTGAGGCCCGGCGCGCTTTGAACATAGTCTGGAGGGGGAAGCTGTGGCCATAGGCAGGCATTCCCTTGGCTCAGAGGATTTTTCTCCCCTGTGTGGAGGGGTATAGCCTAAGGATGACCAGAGTGGGGCCCTCTAACGTAGGAAGTTCAGGAGTGTATCCCCTTGGCAGGTCAAAGGGCAGGACTATTCCTCTGTCTTCTAATCTGTGCAAATTCTAACCATTTAAAAACCCATCGTAAGTCCTCACTCCTACTATATCTTCCATCATTGTAGCAGTCTGTGTATCTCCTTCTTCTCAGTTGTTTTCTGTTTGCCTTTGTTTGTATTTCTGACTTTCCCAATTTGTCTATAAGCTTTTGAGTCAACCACTCTATCCCTTCTTTCTTCATATGTCTGACTAAGTATTATGTACACAATAGCTGTTCAAAGATGCTGATTAAATGAATGAAGTACTGCATGTCGTTAGCTGGTTTTTCTTAGTTCCTGGGTTATGGTGTTAGACTTGAGAAATTATCCAGCATGCTTTTGCATTTACATATACAGAACCTAGTGTGTAGCGATTAATTCATTACCCACGCTCTGCTCTACCGTTGTTTGCTAAGTGTTCATCCTTAGTTAACTAACACTACCCAAACCTGTACTTACATTTTACTAATCCAGGGTAAATTTTGATTAGTTTTTCTGATCTCATAGTCTTTTTAGATTATATCCTTAATAACTGTATTAGATAATCCAGAAGTCAGGTTTCTGATTTTCCCAGCATTGGCTTTGTTTCTGTCATACAGGACACTAGAGACCCTGTCCGTGACCATTTCCCAAGTGTCCCATCTCAGTGTGTCAGCGTATGCTGATCCTTCTCCCCTAAAAGCCCTCTTTCCTTCATCCAGACGATGCCCTAGAGTTTTTCAGCAGCAACAGCAGCAGCCGCTTTTCTCAGAGGGCTTCTCTTTTTAAGTAATCTAAATTAAATTTCTTATCTCTGTGTTCTTTTTGTTTGTCTGTTTGGGTATACAACGTAATGATTTGATGTTTTTATTTATTGCGAATTGATCACGGTAAGTCCTGTTACATAGTTACAAATGTTTTTTTCTTGTGATGAAAACTTTTAAGACCTACTCTTAGCAACTTTCAAATACACAACACAGTATTAATTGTAATCCCCCTACTGTACGTCTCCGTGACTTACTTATTTTATAACTCGAAGTTTGTACCTTTCAGCCACCTTCACCGGTTTCCCCCAACCCCTTCTGCCTCTGGCAACCACCAATCTATCCTCTGTATCTGAGTTTGTGTTTATTTTGGGGGGCTTTTTTGTTGTTTTCGGGTTTTGGTTGTTTTTAGATCCCACATATAAGTAAGATCTATGGTATTTATCTTTCTGTTTCTTATTTATTCGCTTAGCATAATGCCCTCTAGGTCCATCCATATTGTCACAAATGGCGAGATTTCCTTCATTTTATGGCTGAATATTTCCTTCCTCTGTGTTCTTATAGCATATCCCTATAAATCTCTCTCATCGTATTTAAGACACTAGGTAATTATGGATTTACTTCTCTGTTAACTTACATGAAGATAACGACCATGTCTCCTTTGACTTTGTAGCTCAGCATCTAACATGGTGTTGGCACAGAGTAATGTTCAGATAATTGGTTAATGAATCAGTAAATTAATGACTGAAAGAATGGAATGTCCCTTCTCATTGAGCTCTTTTCTTTTCTGCTCTTCTTCCACTGTGAGTACATTTCTGCGAGATGATAGAAATAATACAAGCTTTCTGACCTTTAATTAGAGTGTTCTTTGATCACATATGTTGGAAAATGGACTTTGAACCTTAGTAAAACAAACTGAAAAAGTTTAAACATTTGTGGGTGGGTGTGGCAATGAAAGAGATTTCATTGGTATTTGTTATGAAGGTGGGTACATCAGTGAGGTTAACATATTTTGCTCAGAATGAGAGATCTAGACAGATCTGCTCTATTGTAATGGCAACAAAAATCACTTCTGTCACACTGAGATGTTAGGTAACTGACCTTTCTCAAGTCTGGAGGTGTCCTGAGATGCCCTTCATAGAAAGCAAAGATGAAAACACTATTTAAAAACTTCCAAGCTTTGTTTAATTTAGCCCAGATACTTTTTATAGAGATATTGTGAAAGAAAAAAGTTCCTAATACATTGGCCAGCAGTAGTAGGTACTAATAAATGTTAGTCTCTAATCTTCATCCTCCTTCCTAAAGTTCCCAAAGACCTAAGTTTCCTTGAAATTTCTCTTAAGATCAAAGTCACGAATAAGGAATAGTGTGTGCCAGTCACCGAACATGTGGATCTTCTCTTCAGATGCCAGTAAATTAATTCTCCTCTTTGGCACTTAGACTTTCTTTGAGAATGGGATGCGTTTGACTGCCGTCCTGTTGATTATAGAGAATGTTCTGTGAACTTCTTAGGCTCCATGGGCCCGAAATCCTCATCAAAGATTGCTGTCCTAGGAACACTGGGGAGTGCCCTGCCCCTTGTTTGCTTTGCTTGAAGGGGTGTTCTAGACCTTTGTACAGGGGTAGGGAACATCTTAGTAGGTATTTGGAGCTGTATAGTAGCAGACCAGCATGAATAGGAGCTAAATCAAGAGCCAGAAGCCCCTTTATCAACCTTAAGATTGTTGGCAGAGATTCTTTGATCCCAATCTGAATTCAATTAAAGTGGCAATAATAACATGTACCCCAGCACACTCTTTACTGTAATATTAAATAGATGTTAATGTATTTTTTAGAAATTTTGAAAACAAAATATAAAGGTAATGGAAAAAATAGCTGTAATGCTTAATTTCCTTATTTGAAAAACAAGTCCCCTTTAAGGTCAGCTTTGTGATACAATTCAACTGAATTTTCATTAAATACTTACATTTTGCCTTGCAGGAATAGACTTTCCCTGTTGCTTGCACACAACTCCTGTTAACTGCAACAATGGAAGTTGCTTATGGAAATGCTTATACCTCTAAGCATTTTAGAGGGAAATGGAATTCAGGTCAATAACCCTTCAGTGGTTAAATGTACCGACCCTGTTTTCTCAGGACTACTTTTGCCTAAGGAAATGAAAGAGGAATTGTTTCCTTCCAAATCTTTACAGGCTGGGAGAGGTGAGGCTACATTTACTGGTTCACGTTCCTTAAGTCTTTGCAGTCCAAGTCCTTGAAGCTAGGACCCCTGGGGAGTCTGTCAACTCAACATTGTTGATAGTAGTTTAAGTTTCCCAAAAAAACCCACCTAAATCATTTTTTTCTTTAACTTTTCAGGAGCATCTAAAGGCCTTTGACGATGAAGTCAATGCTTTTTTGGACAACATGTTTGGACCTCGAGGTGAGTAAGCTCCTCGAGAACCTAATATGGAAGGAACATTGCATTTAGTTATAGAAAAGGATGATATCACTTTTGGTGTCTTGAAAATAGTATATGGTACCTAACATTTAGAGACTTCACATCCCTCACCTTTGCTAGCCTTCTCGCAGAACACCCAGAATGCCCCATTTCTCCTGCTCAGCCTCCTGGGACTCAGGTTCTGGGAGCAGGAAGCAGGAATAGAATGCAGTGCCATACTTCCCTTTGGTGTCATGTCTCTCCAGCTACCAAAGTTACCAAAAACTGGCTACCAAAGTAGGTGGTGGCTTTCCATCTGAATGTATACTGCTGCTGCTCCTCTCGCCAACACCCATTCACCCTCGACCTTCCTCACATGCACAGTCGTATGTAGTCTTTCTGCCCTTATGTGTCTCGACAAATTATCTTTAAAGAGGTGTGAGCTGTCCCTACCGGAGCCATTAGGTTGAGCTCCTAAATTCTCGGTCAGTGAGTCTCTTGATCATTCCTCCACCACCAGTCACTTAGATTACTGCTATGTGCCAATTGATTCAATGTCTAATTCATATATATTTAATGACTCTTTCCTCTCAACTCAGTACTTCCGTGTTTCCCCGAAAATAAGACCTAGCCGGACAATCAACTCTAATGCGTCTTTTGAAGCAAACATTAATATAAGACCTGGTATTATATTATATTTATTATTTATATTATATTATATTATATTATATTATATTATATTATATTATTATATATTATGTTATAAGACCCGGTCTTATATTATAGTAAAATAAGACCGGGTCTTATATTAATTTTTGCTCCAAAAGATGCATTAGAGCTGATTGTCCGGCTAGGTCATATTTTTGGGGAAACACGGTAAGAGGTTATAAGTTATCCTAACTAGTCTCCCCTCTTCCAATCATTTATTAAGTGCTAGCTAAAATAATACTTTAAAAGCCTAAATCATAGTCTGTGGTACTCTAGCTAAACACTCATCTGTGTCTTCCCAGTGCCCTCAGGATAAAACCCAAATTGTGTACCACGACCCACATAGTCTTGTATTATTCAGCCCTGGTACTTCTCCAGCAGTCAGTGACAGTCTTCCCCACTCACTTTGACATCTGATATCTTTTACTTCCTCAAATACCATGTTTCCCTGAAAATAAGACCAGGTCTTATATTAATTTTTGCTCAAAAAGATGCATTAGGGCGTATTTTTTCATGTACAACAATCTAGCTTTATTCAAATACAGTCATGTCATCTTTTTCTGGAACATCGTCATAACGTACTAAATGCATTCGTCTGGCTGACGATCTTAACTGGGGCTTATTTTCGGGGTAGGTCTTATTTTCGGAGAAACACAGTATATAAAATTCTTCCATGTGCTGAGCCTGGAATTCCTCCCCACTATTTCCTACTCCATCCCCCAATACAGTGAGCTCCTTCTTATACTTCAGGTATCAGCTCAGATGTTACCTTCTCAGGTGGGCTTTCTCTAGCAAAGATGTCAGGGAATTTGCCCCTCTAAAGTAGCCCCCTTATTATTCTTTGTTTCAGCCTCTCTTTTTTTCCTTCATATACTTTCCTATTATGAAGAGCTCTTCTCCCATGAGGGCAGGAACCATGACTATATCTCCAGGGCTTATTACAGTTCCAGAAACAGGTTAGGCACTGTATATTTTGCAAATAAATGAATACATTCTAAGCAATATGTTTTGTTTCATTTGAGCCTTGAATGTTCACAAAACTGTGAAAAATATACAAGTTATTTCCTTAGCACTCTTGGGTGGGGGGAGGAGGGAAATGAGGTTTTCGTTTTTCCTCAAGATCTTTAAACAGAATAATCACTTAGAGATTATTTAGACCACTCTCCATTTTCTGTACAGGCTCCATAAACTATTCTAAGTCATTCTAAGTGAATGACTATTTATATAATTTTAATAAAATATTCTGTGATTCAGCAGAGCTTTTTGAAAAATAGTTTCATGTAGTCTTTGGCTTTTTTTTTTTTTTTCCTTTTTATCCTTGTGGTGATCCTGGGGGATAGGCCGAGTGGGATACCTGTATCTCGTAACCACTTCATTTCATATGATCGCTGCCTTCCAGTTCCAGCAGGCAGTGTTGTAACACCCTAACTTGGGCATGGAGGGAGTTTTGGTGACTGTGGCTTTCTGCTTGGCACTTCCACTGGAGAGTTAAGTAGCAGTCTCTCTGAGCCAGCTTCACACTAAACTTTGCCATCGGTAACATCACCATGATCTGGAATAACGTGGACATGGGATCAATTAAGGATATGATTGCAGTTGTTTACTCAGCTTTGGCCATTTTTATGGATGTCTCCTTTGTAGCAAAGAGACTGTAAGATGGATAATTGACAGCTGGACTAGGTGACCTCCACAGTGACAGACAGTCTGGCATGTAGGCCATCATGAATCCTTGTCCCCTTCCTAAAAGTGGCTCAAGCTTAAGTTGGCTGGCAGCCCCCTAGTCAGCTTCCCGATGTGCCCAAGCCTTTTCTGATTTTACCTCTCCCATATTAATACCATCAGGGGATGTTGTTCTGGGCGAATACCTGACACAGATGCAGAGCTAACACTTCTCAAGTCCCAGAGACAATAATCTTGTTGCAAGTATTTGTTCCTGTCTTTTGGTTAGAATCGTTATGATCCTCCCTAACAATTGTAGCAAATATTTACGGGACCATGACATAAGGGAAAAAAACCCTTGAGGCGCTCTACTAGTTCTAAGTGAGAGTAGAAATGTAAGGCCTACTCTCTGTCCCATGGAGCTTATACTATAGTTGGGAAGGTAAAACTAGCACATGAAACAATTGGACAGCCATGAAGTTAACCATGTATATTAGCTTCCTAGGGCTGCAGTAACCAAGTACCACAAACCGCCTGGCTTAAAATAACAGCAATTTATTCTCAGTTTTCGAGGCTACAAGTTTGAAATCAAGGTGCTGCCAGGGCTCTGCTCCCTTGAGGTTCTAGGGAAGACTGTTCCATGCCTTTCTAACTTCTGGTAGTTTCCAGTAATCTTTGACACCCTTTGGTTTATAGATGCATCCCTCCAATCTCTGCCTCTGTCTTCACATAACGTTCTCTTGGTGTCCCTGAATCCAAATCTCCTTCTTATGAGGGCACCAGCCACCTGGGTCGGGCCCACCCTAACCCACATGGCCTCATCTTAACTTAATTACATCTGCAAAGACCCTATTTCCAAATAAAGTCACAGTCATAGGTACCGGAAGTTAGGACTTGAACGTCTCTTTTGGGGAACACAGTTCAACCCATAGCAGCATGACAGGAGGTAGAGTAGCAGTTTAGTACAAGTTACTTGACTTTTTTTACACCTCGTGGTTCAGTTTTTCTCAAACATAAACTGGGGATAATATCACCTGTATGTCTATTACTCTGACTATGGTGATGGCATCACAGGTATTTGCATGTGTCCAAAATTATCACTGTACACATTAAGTAAGTGATTCTGTGTATCAATTACACCTCAATAAAGCTGTTAAAAATCATACGACCCATATAATAAAATTGCTTTGAGAGTTAATACATGTAAAGGGCTTTGGAACAGTGTGTGGCACAGAATCAGTGATCAGTGAATGTTAGTTATAATAACTGACTCTGGGTGGTGAACACACAGTGTGACTTATGGATGATGTGATACAGAATTGCACACCTGAAATCTATGTAATTGTGCTGGCAATTGTCACCTCAATAAATTAAAAATAAATTAAAAAAAAAAAAAGAATATTATAGCTCTAATAACATCAATTGTAAAATGATCATTATTTTGTTATGCTGATGAGGAGCCCTAGTTAGGAAAGAGCAGTAGGCAGTGGCTCCCTTCAGAAGGCAGGGCCTTTACCTGGGCATGAAAGGATGAGTGAGATTTCAATAAGGAGGTAAACATTAGGAAGTGGCCCAGAGTACAAACTTTCATGACGGATAATTACGAGCTAGTTGTATGAAAGGTAGTATCTTAGTCACATGAATGTTCCTTTCTTACCTTTCTTGTCTCTATCACAAAGTGGGAGAAGTTTACAGAAGAAGGGATGGGACAGAGCTTGAGAAGACCCTTTTCTTAGAAATAGCGCTTGGTAGGTGGAGTGGTTTAAAGAGAGGCTGGGGGTCGATGGGGTAGAATAGAGCAGAAAGAGCGGCAGCCTGGAACCACAGAGCTCAAGAAAAGGGCTTTATCTTCCGGAGGAACCAGCTCTCACAACTCTATTTATGGAGATTAAACACAGCATGCAGTTGTTATAATTCTAGGCCAAATCATTACCTTTATTTAAACAACAACAAAAGAAAGCAAAATAGAGAACAAAAATCATTTTGCGCCTACAGTTATTTTCAGGTGTTACTAATTATATACAAATTGATTATGTGTGTTTTATTTACGTTTTTAAATTTTCACTGTCCAGAGTAAGGGACACTTGATGTGTCTAGGTTCTGGCCTCCTGGCTGTTTGTACTTGTAGTCCTTGGGCAGGTTTGGGTCCTTGGCTTTACTTTCTGCTCTCAGTTCTGAATCATCAGCTCCAAGGCTTTGCCTCCACGGTCTTCAGCTCTCATGCATGCCATGCTGAAATCCCATTGCTCTGTTGGGATCAGCTGAACTCTAAGCCCATTCCTGATTTACTGCACAATGATCCCAGGCAAATTCCAGGGAGTGTGGGTTTTAGGAATTAGGTTACAGTATTAATCTGCTTTCTATCCTGTCTCCGTGAAACTTCTTCACAGGAAGCAGCAGCAAGGTATGATGGCCGGGAGTCAGATGTGAATTCAAATCCTGACTCTGCAGCCGACTGTTCTGTGGCCTTTTGCAAGTTACTAAAGTTTTGTGAGCAGTTTTTTTCATCCATAAGATGGCATAAGATACTTACTTCATAGTTACTGAGTTAGAGCAAATAAATATAGTAATTATTCCAAAGTAGACATTCAAGAACTATTACTTTCCATCTTCATTACCTTTTCCTGTCATTCCATGTTCAGTTTAAGCTGTTTGCTCCATGACACCTTCTTTAACCATTGCAGCCCCCACTGATTTCTTCTTCCAAATGATAATCCAAATCTAGCTTCCTTAATGCTGTGTACTATGTTCCCTATTGTATTTCGTATGTACAAATAAAATATATGTGCCAGTATCTTATAACATACAGAAGTGTTACTCTTCAGGATTCCCACGGTATGTGTTTCTTTTCAGATTCTCGAGTCAGAGGATGGTTCATGTTGGACTCCTACCTTCCTACATTTTTTCTTACTGTCTTGTATCTACTTTCAATATGGCTGGGTAACAAATATATGAAGAACAGACATGCCCTTTCCCTGAAGGGAATCCTCACCTTGTATAATCTTGGAATCACACTCCTCTCCATGTATATGCTGGCAGAGGTAAGTGTTTATGTAGCTAAGCTAGAGTCTATAATTGAGAGATTTTTAAAAGCAATTAAAACTATCCAAGGTTGTTATCAGTTCTGTTCTTTAAGATCCCAAGAACTTGTTCCAGCATTTGATATTATTCCTTCCAAAAGCCCTAGAAGTCTTTGTTTCTAATTTGAATTTTTCTTATCCTAATTTAGGCCTATTTCTTTAGGCTTGATCTTTCATTGTAATTTAAAATCACAATTTAGGTCTGAATGGGCCTTTAAAGTTCATATGTTATAATTTTATCCTCTTATATTTGCATAAAAACAGAAACATAAATCAATGGAACCAAATAGAGAGTCCAGAAATAAATCCATGCCTATATGGTCATTTAATCTATGACAGAGGAAGCAAAATTTACATTGGGGTAAAGATAGTCTCTTTAATAAATGGTGCTGGGAAAACTGGACAAATACATGCAAAAAAATGAAACTGGACCACCTTCTGATGCTACATACAAGAATGGATTTCAAAATGGATTTAAAGACTTAAATGTAAGACCCGAAACCATAAAACTCCTGGAAGAAAATATAGGAAGTTAACTCTCAGACATTACTCTTTGTGACAATTTTACTGATATATCCGCCTCGGGCAAGGGAAACAAAAGAAAAAATAAACAAATGGCACTACATCCGTTCCTTTCACAGCAAAGGAAGCCATCAACAAAACAGAAAGCCATCCTACTGAATGGGAGAAGATATTTGCCAATGATACATCTGATAAGGGGTTAATGTTCAAAATACATAAAAATCTCATACAACTCAATGTCAAAAAAAAATCCAATTAAAAAATGGGCAGAAGACCTGAACAGACATTTCTCCAAAGAGGACATGCAGATGGCGAATAGACATATGAAAAGATGCTCAATGTCCCTAATCATTAGAGAAATGCAAATAAAAACCACAATGAGATATCACCTCACTCCTGTCAGCAAGACTCATCGAAAAAACAACAAACATCAAGCGTTGGCGAGGATGTGGAGAAAAGGAAACTCTTGTGCACTGTTGGTGGAAATGCAAATTGGTGCAGCCATGATGGAAAACAGAATGGAGGTTCCTCAAAAAATTAAAAATAGAATTACCTTATGACCCAGCAATTCCACTCCTGGGTATTTACCCAAAGAAATCCAAAACACTAATTCAAAATATATAGGCACCACTGTGTTTACTGTAGCACTATTCACCATAGCCAAGATATGGAAACAACCAAAATGCCTATCAGTAGACAACTGGATAAAGAAATTGTGGTACATTTATACAATGGAGTATTACTCTGCCATAAAAAAGAATGAAATCTTAACATTTGTAAAAACATAGATGGACCTAGAGGGTATTATGCTAAGTGAAATGTCAGACTGAGAAAGATAAATACCACATGATCTCACTTATATGTGGAATCTAAAGAACAGAATAAACAAGCAAACAAAAGAATAGACTCATATATAAAAAGAAACAAACTGATGGTTGCTAGATGGGAGGGGCGTTGGGTGTGGGTGAGAAGAAGAAGGGATTAGGAAGTACAAATTGGTAGTGATAAAATAGTCATGGGGACGTGAAATATAGTATGGGGGCTATAGTCAATAATGTAATAAAGACTACTGGTATGTAGGGTGTCAGGTGGGTTCTGGACTATGGGGGATCACTTCATAGAGCATATAAATGCCTAGCCACTGCACTGTACACGTGAAACTAATATAATATTGAATGTCAACTGTAATTAAATATATATTTATATAGTCATGGGCTATAAAGTACAGCATAGGGAATATAATCAATGGTATTATAATAGCTATGTATGATGTCAGAGGGGTAGTAGACTGGGGGGATTATCACTTTGTGAGGGGTGTAAGTGTCTAATCATGTTGTTTTGCAACCTGAAACTAATAATAATAATTTTCTCCTTTTATACATAATAATACTGAGACTTAGAAAAGTTACATGATTTGCCTGAGAATAGACAGCTATTGAATAACAGAGTCTTTTTAAAATTAAATACCACTGCAGTTCGTTTGACTGAAATACAAATATTTGTGGCATAGCTGTTTCTCAGGACTGACTTTCAGAGGTCTGAGTTGACATTCCCGCTCAGTTCTAGCTGCCCTCATCACATCACATACTCTCCATTCCTTTGTGAAGTGTCAAACCCAAGTAATTTTATTAGGGAAAAAAAAGTGTCCAGCCTATAGAACCAACGGTGAGAGAGAGAGAGAGAGACAGAGAGAGAGAGAACAAAATATTTTTTAGGGAAAAGTTAGGATAAAATCATTCATATAAATTACAAATGGCTGTTAATGGCACAAGTATAACTGCCTTCCTGGTATCCTTGAATTCTAAAATAAATAGGTAAATCCTTGCCTGAAATACAGGTCATCTCTCCTATAGAGTTCAATCTGTTCATTAGTCTAATATGCACCATTCTAATAATTGTTAACAACCATTATCTAAAATGATTGCAATAAAACACTAATAATGGAATTTTAGTCATCAAAGTGCAGGAGATGGGATTTGGGGTCAGAAAAGCCATGCCAGTGGCTCTAAAATCATACACATAGGTGAGCTCACTAATTTACCTGACTCTGAAAGGGGAATTTGTATTTTAGGTTCTTTACTAAGTGAATTTTAGGTCGCTAGATGAGCTGGCGAGATAGTAATTTATGGAATTAGTTTCTCTGTATAACAAAGGGAAAGATAACTCATCATTGGCTGGTTGTCAGAAGTATCAGCTGCATCGGAAGGGCCAGCCTAAAGGTCTAACTACATTGAAAGTTCCAGTACCTGCTGGAAGCTTTGGTGTAGTGGAGTCAGGAGATCTGAATTCATGTGTCAGCTCTGTCACTTTGTAATTTTAGAGGAGTTACTTAGGCTCTCTGAACCTTAGGCAACTTATCTTTGAAATGGAGATATGGTATTTGCTCTTCTGAACTCAGTCAGATGTGAGGGTGAATGGGTTCTGTTCAGCAAACATGCAGTGAGCACTCGGAGGCGCTGTGGAGTGTACCAAGCCCCGGAGATGCGGAGGTGGAGAGGCAGGGTGTCTGTACTTGAGAGGCAGGGTATCTGTACTTGAGAGGCAGGGTATCTGTACTCACAGAACAGTATACGTAGGAGTCAGTCAGTGTGAAAGGCTTTGTACATTCTAAAGGGAATATTGGTCACCATCAGCCGGAACGAGGACAACAGTTTAGTGTGTGAACAACCAAGTAAATGGTTTGTCTTTTAGGAAGAACATCCACGCTGAGCTCATTCCCTTCTACGAATTTTTTCCACCGCTTTTCTTCTCACACTTTTACATCTCTTGGTTCAAAATCGCTACTGTGGATTGCCTTCCTGGCCTCCTCTGATTGCAGCCTCTTTCACGGCAAGGAGAAGGTCTTTTCTTTGGCACTTTTGGGGTATGTTTAATAGACACCAGGCGAGTGATAGGTTGAGTTAACCTTGCTAACTTGTTATGCCTTGGCCCGATGTTTGCTGAGTCCAGGAAATTACCACTTAAATTATTAACTCTTTCAACAGCTGTGTATGGCGTTCCTATACAATGTCAGACTCTATTCTGGATTTTGTTAGCTTGGTGCGAAAGTAATTGCAGTTTAAAAAGTTACATTGCAAAAACCAACCTAATATTAGAAACAATAAACGAATACAGTAAAGTTGACAGCTACAAAATCAACGTACAAAAATCCATTGCATTCCTATCTACTAACAATGAAATCTCAGATAAAGAAATTTTTCTAAAAATTCCTTTTGCAATTGCAACAAAAAGAATAAAATACCTAGGAATAAACTTAACCAAGGAGGTGAAGGACCTATACACTGAAAACTATAAGACATTTTAAAAAGAAATTGAAGAAGACACAAAGAAATGGAAAGACATTTCGTGTTCATGGATTGGAAGAGTCAACATAGGGGCGGCCAGATGGCTCAGTGGGTTAGAGCGCGAGCTCTTAACAACAAGGTTGCTAGTTCGATTCCCACTTGGGCCAGTGAACTGCACCCTCCATAACTAGATTGAAAACAACGGCTTGAGCTTGGGGCTGAGCCGTGGTGGTTGGCCGGTTTGCTCAGTGGTTGGAGTGTGGTACTCATAACACCGTCGCCGGTTCATTTCCCATATGGACCAGTGAGCTGCGCCCTCCACAACTAGATTGAAAAAAACAACTTGACATCCTAGAAAAACACACTGTTCCCCAATATTCCCCAATTAAGACAAAAAAAAAAAAAACCCATAGTTAAAATGGCCATATTACCCAAAGCAATATACACAGATTTAATGCAATCCCCATCAAAAATCCTAATGGCATTTTTTTAAAGAAATGGCACAAAAAAATCATCAGATTTGTATGGAACCACAAAAGACCCTGAATAGTCAAAATAATCCTAAGAAAAAAAAAATAATTCTGGAGGTATCACACTCCCCCTGACATCAACTTGTACTACAGAGCAACAATAATCAAAACAGCATGGTATTGGCAGAAAAACAGACACACAGACAAATGGAAGAGAACTGAAGACCCAGAAATAAACTCACATAAATATGGACAGATAATTTTCAACAAAGGAGCCAAAAACATACAATGGAGGACAGAAAGCCTCTTCAGTAAATGGTACTGGGAGAGCCATGTGCAAAAGAAAGCTATGTGCAAAAGAATGAAACTGGACTGCTATCTGTCACCATGTACCAAAATTAATTCAAAATGGATCAAAGACCTAAACATAAGACCTGAAACAATAAACTACATAGAAGAAAACATAGGTACTAAACTTATGGACCTTAGGTTCAAAGAGGATTTTATGAATTTGACCTCAAAGGCAAGGGAAGTGAAAGTTAAAATAAATGAATGGGACTATATCAAACTAAAAAGTTTCTGTACAGCAAAAGAAGCCGTCGACAAAATAGACAACCAACTGAATGGGAGAAGATATTTGCAAACAACACCTCCAATAAGGAGCTAATATCCAAAAAATATAAGGAAGTCATATGACTTAACAACAAAAAAACAACCCAATTGAAAAATGGGCAGAGGACCTGAAGAGACATTTCTCCAAAGAGGACATACCAATGGCCAATACACATATGAAAAAATGATCAGCATCACTAATCATCAGAGAAATGCAAATAAAAACCACAATGAGATATCACCTCACCCCAGTCAGAATGGCTATCATCAACAAGACAAATAGTAACAAGTGTTGGAGAGGCTGTGGAGGAAAAAAGAACCCTCACACACTGTTGGTGGGAATGCAGATTGGTGCAGCTGCTATGGAAGGCAGTGTGGAGGTTCCTCAAAACATTAAGAATAGAATTACCATATGACCCAGCAATCCCTCTCCTGGGTATCTACCCAAAAAATCTGAAACATTTATCCATAAAGACACGTGTGCTCCAGTGTTCATTGCAGCTTTATTTACGGTGGTGAAGACATGGAAACAACCAAAGTGTCCTTCAATAGATGAATGGATAAAGAAGATGTGGTATATATACACAATGGAATACTATTCGGCGGTAAGAAAAAATGAAATAGTGACAACATGGATGAATCTTGAGATTATAATGCTAAGCGAAATAAGTCAGACAAAAAAAGTCAAGAACCATACGATTTCACTGATATGTGGGATATAAAACTGAAAACAACAAAGGAACAAGACAAACAAATGAGAAACAAAAACTCATAGACACAGACAATAGTTTAGTGGTTACCAGATGGTAAGGAGGGAGGGGGGCAGTAGAAGAGGTTAAAGGGGGTCAAATATATGATGATGGAAGGAGAACTGACTCTGGGTGGTGAGCACACAATGTGATATATAGATGATGTAATACAGAATTGTATACTTGAAACCTATGTAATTTTACTATCCATTGTCACCCCAATAAATTTTAATTAAAAAAAATGATAATATGTACTTCATAAATAAGAGAAATATTTATGTATAAGCCAATATAAAGTATTATTAAAAATTTAGTATAGTTTCCTCACATTTGTTTACATTTAATTCTACATTTTACTGATAGAAACATATGACTAGATAGTTACTAACAAAATATTTTGTTCCTCAAAAGATAGCTAAATCATGTTTCTTTTAGATTTAATTTAGAAAGAAAAAAGGTTAGAAGTAAATTATATTAATTAAGGAATATAACCATTGATATCAGTTCTTTGCAAGAATTAATCCTTTGATAATAAATGTTTGAGCACGGGATCAAGTCAAGTTCTGGGAAGTGTCTACTCAAAACTTGAACAGATGCCAATTAGAAATATGGATGGGAAATTTAGTTTTGTCCAAATTCTTGTGTTGATTCCCTCCCCTCTTTCTTGTTTCTTTGGCAGCTTATTCTGTCCAGTTGGGAAGGAGGCTACAACTTACAGTGTCAGAATCTTGCCAGTGCAGGGGAAGCTGATACCCGGGTGAGTCATGAGAAGCAAGTCAACCACCTGTAACTATTTCTCATTGAAAAGAGGAGAAAGCTTTCTCTTTCTAGACATGAGGATGGGGGCTGGGATTAGATAAGAAAGGGACTCCTGTTCTAATAGAAATGGTAACAAAAATGTTTTCCAAATGTCCAACTACGGGAGACTGACTGAATCAACCATGGTACATCCATGTAATGAATCCCTTTCAAAATGGAATGAGGAAGATTTCTACTGTTACAGAATCATCTCCAGGATATGTGGAAAAAAGCAACCTGTATAGACAGTTTTAATAGTATCGTACATTTTGTGCAAGAAAAGATATAAATATTGTATGTGTGTGTATTTGCTTTTGGTTTTAAAAAGAAACAATGGCAGAATAAACCAAAAGTTAACGAAGTGATTTCCTTTTTGGGGAGGAAACAAGGCAGAGGGGAACTGATGGAAGCTAAACTCTCTGAATGTGCCTTGTCTTACGTTGGATTTGGGAACCATTAAGTCTTTTACATAATTATTAAACAAAATTAAATCTAAAAAGAAAGCAGGGTAGCCTCCCCCAAAAAAACTTGAAAATAAACCAAAATAAATGAATATACCCATATATTAAGTTGGTGACATAACCACACAAAGAATTATTTCAAGTAACATTAAAACAGTGTTCTGATTGGACATCCCTAGTGAGGTATACCTTACCAGTATTCAGTAATTTTTTTGGTTGCTATTAATAAAAATATTGGTATTGCTTTTATTGAGACTTAACAAGTACACTGTAGGATAAAGTATATAATGTTAATACCCTTATGACTAACATTTAAACATACAAGAAAGGAGTTATCAATAAAAAAGTTAAATGAAAACCAGTAATCATAGATTTAAATTGGAAATATCAGAACTTTATTCTTTCTAAAACAAACGAGATTTTTTAGCTCACTCAATAAAAAAGGCTTAGTCTGCGACAACCCAGTACAGTGAGCAATGAATCCCCAGATTGTGTTCTCTAAATACTAGAATTTTCCACCTAGGAGATTAGGATTCTTAGAGAATTGGCTGATTCCTGGTTTGGGTAGGAAATGTAGATAGTAAGAATCTAGAACTTCTTGTGACAGAAAACAAGGGAACTACCCAAGACTGCTAGGATCATGCATGTCCTAGGTGTAAGAGCCACCTTGAAGGGGCTCCCACTGCTAAATATGGAACAATTTGACTGTCAAAAAGAATAGTGACTGGAGTGGATTGAAACGTATTAAGTGTATTTTTAAAAACACATTTAAAATGATCCTAAAAGAAAACTCATGGCTACCCTTTGAAAGTTGCTAGAACACCAACTCATTCTAGAAAAAAAAAAATTAAAATGAAAGAAGCAAATGTTTTTTTTTTTTTTTTTTTGTTTTTTTGCCTTTCATATGTGAATCTCCAAATGGACAAAGAAGAAGAGTTCTTCTCTCAAGAAAAAAATCACATAAATAAGAGAATAAAAATCACCATTTTACAACTCCTAGTGAAATAAAGGATCTAGATAGCAGTGATCTGTAAATGATAAAACTACTGGGTAAAAGTTGAGTGGAAATTTCATAATGATTGGATTAGGCTGACAACACCTGAGCTGGGTGTTCATGAATATCAGCACTTATGTCCCTGTTGCTGTGATGTGATAGGAAGTACACAGAGCCACCTATGAAGTATTTTTAAACCTAAATCCAATCAAAGCCTCTAAATCTAATTGCTAGTTACAGGAAATGCGGAGGATAGAGAAGTTAAATAACATTACCGTGTTTCCCCCAAAATAAGACCTAGCCGGACCATCAGCTCTAATGCGTCTTTTGGAGCAAAAATTAATATAACACCGGGACTATAATATATGTAATATATAATATAATATAATATAATATAATATAATATAATATAATATAATATAATATAATATAATAATATAATATAATATAATATAATATAATATAATATAATATAAGTACTGGGTCTTATAAGACCGGGTCTTATATTATTTTTTGCTCCAAAAGACACATTAGAGCTGATGGTCCTGCTAGGTCTTATTTTCAGGGAAACACGGTAGGAAGAAAGTCATCCAAATCCATAATAGTGGAATTCTATACAACTGATCTAGCTTTTTAAAGAAATAAAAAACATGAAAGAAAATGGGAGCAAGGAGAGGGGTTGCTATTGATTAGAAAAGACTTAAGAACCATTATCACAAATGCAAGCTGGACCTCGTTTGTGTCCTAATTTAAACAAATCATTTACAAACAGACATTTCTGAGACAGATTTGAACATGGACTAGGCTATTAGAAGGTATTGAGGAATTGTTAATTTTACTAGATAATGTCATGGTGGCTTTGTTAAACAAAAGTCTCCCTATTTATTAGAAGTTTTTATAGATAAAATAATATAATACTTTGGATTTTTTTATATGCTACACTCCCCCTAAAAAAGTGGTGGGAAATAGAATTGATTCAACAAGTTGGAATCATATTGAACATTTTGAAGTTCAGCAATAGATACCAAAGGGTTCATTATACTTATTCACCTTGCATTTGTGGAATGTTTGAAATTTCCCATACTAAAAAACATGGGTTATTAATAAAGAAGATGATTGAAACTTTTCATTGAAATATTTAAGATGTATGTTTTTAAAATATCTTGAAAGTAAACATACAAAAAAGTAGGACATATAGATTTCTCTATATCCATTTTATTTCTAATATATTATCATAGACCAGTGCACTTTGGGATACCGTACAGTTCTCTAAAGGTCATTGTATGTATGTATGTATTTATGGTTTAATAGTTTTTTGGTTTAATATTTTTGAAGGTTTATTCCCTCAAATGTTAAGATGGATGCCACTATACCTTATCTTCTTGAGAAGAAGACAGTAGAGCATATATTCTAGTTTTTAAAGTTCCTATTACATAGTGTCTTCTCTTATGTTTATATGTTAGTGCTAAGGGACTTAGAGGAAATGGAAGTGGTTATCATGACCTACTGTCAATGAGGAAGCAGAGTGTCTTGATTTTTAATCTTTCTTCTAAGGAAGAGACACGAAAGAAGTAGTCAAAGGCTGTTCGTGGGTAGTATAATTTTAAGAGACAAAATACGTCCATTGGAGAAATAGAGACAAATGAAAATCTAGTGTAACAAACTATAGTGCTTTGTTGAGTGCTGGGCACTGAGCAAGGGTGAGGCAGTTTCTGCCTTCAAGTGACTTACAATCTGTTGGAAAAGATAGTTTCCTAATACCAACTACATTATGGGTATTAAAATAGAGGCATAAAGCAATTTGGGAATGAATATAAGTGAAGAAGTGGTTGATTCAGAAAGGAGAGGGTTAGGTAGAGTTCCAGAGAAAAGGTGGTCTCTAAGGGGAGTGTTCATAAGGGATGACTAGGAACGTTTCTGACGGGAGGTAAGGAAAGGAGTGCTGGTCGCAGGGAGGAGAGTGTGCAGAGGCAGAGCGCACAGCGGCAGCAGGGCTGGGGACAGTGAGCAGACACCACTTGAGAAGCACGCGGGTGCGGGGTGCTGTGCTGGGAGGGCGGTGGGAACGGCGCCAGCACAAGTCCGAGGACCTTCCTGCATCAAGCACGGAACCGTGGACTCGGTTCTGTAGGTGCAGAGGAGCCACTTGATCAGATATGTACCTTGGAAAGATAACACTAGAGTAGAGAGGGCTGCTGGGAATAAGGAAAAACGAGTTTTGTCGGTAGTCTGAGACAGACGCCACCAGTGAAGCACAGGACAGGCAGGATGCTGAGAGGGAGGGCAGCACCAGGGCGTTCTCAGTGCTCACCTCTTCTTTTTCCCGTTTTAAAATTCTTACAGGTAGCCAAGGTGTTGTGGTGGTACTACTTCTCCAAATTAATAGAGTTCCTGGACACAATTTTCTTTGTTTTGCGGAAAAAAACCGGTCAGATTACTTTCCTTCATGTATACCATCATGCCTCTATGTTTAACATCTGGTGGTGTGTTTTGAACTGGATACCTTGTGGGCAAAGTAAGTTATTTTGTTAATTTTTCAGTTCTGTGTAATGGATCTTGCAAGTCCCCTCGGGAGTCTCCTGTGTTGAGCAGATCAGAGAGGGAAGGGAGGCCGCACATAGCGCATAGCCTGCTCTGTCACACCGGGAAGCACGGCTTGGCCAGGGGCCATTTAGCTTATGGTCTTTGATACTGGCAGAATCAGAGTATTACTTTAAAATTTAAAAATATTTTCTTGTCCACGTGCCACATGTCCAGTGGCCAAAAGCAGTATCCCCGCAGGAGCAGTGCTACTCCAACACCTGGGGCTGAAGAAATACATACAGCACCTTCCACAGTCACTACTTGGCTGTGATACAGATGGTGTCCTTTCAACTTTTAGGGCTTCTTTTTCCATTCTGAAAAATTAAAGTCACATTAAAGCCACCAGAAGAGTGGCTTTTTTTTTTTTTTACTAAGAACTACAATAAGGAATATATTTGTATACATCACAACCCAGTGCACTCGTTCATATGTATATATTTTGTATGAAACGAAAATTTCATGAGACAGTATTTAGCCTGGCTCTGTATGAGGCACTGTTGTTTTTCATTCTTTCAGTTTTTCAAAAAGCTGATGACAACTCTCACTGCACTGATTTACTAATGGGTCCATTACAACCTGCAGTTTGAGAAACACTGAGCTACAGAGGACAGTACTTTCTATTCGATACTGTCTTGTACCCAAGAATTTAAAAATACTTTTGAAAAATCAGAACAGTTGTGAAAACTTAAGTCAAAATGATTTTGTCCTAGGATTTAGGATCTTGTAGACATGACATTTTTTGAAACACCAAGGATATTTGGAATTATCAGTGATGGTGAAATGCAAATTTAAACTACAACGTGGAGAAGGAAATACCAAGAAATGCAGTGGGCAAAAAGAGACGCCTTTTACATCTCTCCTAGCCTGACGGAATCCAGTTTCTTTAGTTTTGTTATTAAGACAATAATAGACTTACACTGTTATCAATATATAGATTATAATCAACACCAAAGGACAGTTATCAAGGTTAAGTATTTTTTGTAATCATCAACAGTTTCATTACAAATTACTAAGGATCTAGATGTCAATCTCAAACATGTGTAAGGAGATTTCCTATGAATAAAATACTATGTGTGACAATTTCTATTCAGTCTAGATTATAAAAATTATAAGCAGCAACCACTCATTTTTCATTAATCGATGGAAATGAAAACTCACGTAGGTAAAAAAAAAAATCACTAATATTGTGCTCCCTGGTACTCTGAAACTGTATTTGTGTTTTTATATAAATTCACGTGCCTGAACCAGTTATTTCAGCCAGTTTTAGTTAAGGACTTACTAGATACATGGTGTTATTCCTTTGTTTCTTATTCATTGATTTGCATTTATCTATCCAGATCTCTAATCTAAGATTGGAAAACCAGGCTAGAGAATTTAAATTGATTAATTAGCCAGCAAATGTTTAATTTAGTTTATATAGTATTATATTATCTCTATCCTACCATAGCCTTAAGAGGTAATTATTATTATACCCATTTTCCAGGTGAGAAAATCAAAATTTCCAAAGTGAAAGTAAACGTATCCGGGGGCCATAGCTAATAGGGCTCCTCTAGCTGCAGTCTCTTCTAGGACTGATTTCTCCTAGGCCAGCCATCTGCAGCCCAAGCTAACAGGCAACAGTACCCAACACAAAGTGAATGCTGATGGGCACTTGCCATGTTTAGTGATTTAATCCTCAACAGGGAGTTCTCTGTTTCCAACAAATAATCTGTCTCTGACATCTTACCTCTAGCAGCTCTGTCTTTCCAACCCTTAGTTGACCCAACATAGAATTTCATCTTTTTTCCCTGGGGTCCTGAAACTCACCCACGCTGATGGCAGTTATAGGGAGATTTCATGAAGACGGGTGGGAGGAATGCCCCAGCACAGCTCAGCACAGCAAATACCCTACAACTAGGTTTCAGATGTCCCTTGTCCTCAGTCCACGAGATGGCCCAGCTACTGGGAAGGTCTCTGGCCAGTCTCCTCAGTCCCAGCCCTTTCTCATCCTGCCAGCCCTTCTCTCCCCCCGGCCCCCCATATTCTCTCACCCTCCCCAGCATCCTGGCTCCTAGGTTTCTTGTAGATAGATTTTATTTACATAATTATGAAGAGCAGCATGTTCCTTGACTCTTGAGCACACTCCTCAGTCATGCACTGAAGGCTCTCTTTCTATAATCAAAATGGCTCACCAAAGGTTTAGCTAAAGCAAAGACACCTCTCAAAGAAATTCTGCCATCGGCTTTAAGCTAACATTTCTTTTCCTCCCCAATTAGCTGATAGCAATGAGTTAAAGGGACAGTAAAAGCTGTCCCTGCACATCAGGAGTTACCTGTGTGCTTGGCACTGACTGAAGCACTGTCCCAGGGTAGTCCTTCTGTCTAGGCAACATTTGCTGAATCCTGGAGCGATGGCCCAGTAACTGGGGTGAGTGTATCCGTGTGATTGTTAGTGCCATATTTGTTATTCGTCCTCATGACACACAGGAAGGACCTCACTGGACAAAGAATGAACAGTCTTACTTTCTAGAAGAGCATTAATTTTTACATGGTACTTTCACAGGTTTCTTTGGACCCACTCTGAACAGTTTTATCCACATTCTTATGTACTCCTACTATGGACTGTCTGTGTTTCCATCAATGCACAAGTATCTTTGGTGGAAGAAATATCTCACACAGGCTCAACTGGTATGTTCTCCCTCCTTTCAGCTCTTCTCCCTGGGAAGCTCATAAATGTCCTCGTGGGCGGGGAAAGCAGTCTCAGTCCTCTCAGAGGCCAGAGGCTTTTCCATGTGTGATGAGGATGCCTATTTTTTCCCCTAAAAATGGCCTTTTAAGAATGAAACTTCATGTGTTAAAATGTCCTCTGTGCAGTTAGCTTATTCCTTGCTTTGAAATGCAGACGAATACTTTTAAAATTAATGTTGATGTTAAATCATTTTTATCTGTCATTTCAACTACTTTTCCATGAGAAAATTAACGAGCAATTATAACTACTTACTCATATAATTTTAAATAAAATTTCTGGATGGGATTGTGCGCTGCTTTGGTGTTTTCTTATTTGTTTTATTCCTGCAAAATTTAGGGAGTAAGAGTAGTTGGTTTCTGAAGCATAAAACTTGGCAGTGGCTTTTGTGTGCCCGGCCGCGTCCCGCTCAGTGACACCCTTCCTGCTGCCCCTCCAGGTGCAGTTCGTCCTCACCATCACGCATACCATGAGCGCCGTCGTGAAACCATGTGGCTTCCCCTTTGGGTGCCTCATCTTCCAGTCTTCTTACATGCTTACACTCGTCATCCTCTTCTTAAATTTTTATTTCCAGGTAAGTTAAATGTCAGTAGTCAGCAGTAACGCCTAGTAGACTGCACTTTTGCATTATATATGTGTTTAATTTTACCAATTAAATATCACATAGCACAGGCTTGTTGGTAAATTCCAGTGATAGAGGTGCACAAAGTAAAAAGTGGAACTTGCATTTCTAACTCCTCTCCCGAAGGAGGTCCTCCTCCTCAGAGGATAACTACTGGTAACAGTCTAGTGGCCATTCTGTCCAACATTTCTCAATGCCTGCATATTAAGTTTTATTGGAAATATTATGCAGTGGTATCATATATTTGTACCATGCTACCAAGGTCTGAGTTCCGAATATAGTAAGACAGATCCAGGAAATTTATATGAATGGAGAAAAACATGGGCTAAATGAATTTAAGATTAAAAAAATTATTTCCATATCAGCTACTGTGATGTTGTAGACTCACTGATAATGTGGAAAAAAATTATTTTAAGGCAAAGCAGCATGGAAAGTTCCCATTGACTTTTTCTTAAGTATCGTTTTTATGGGGGGGTGGGGAATTGGAAAACAGTGTGTTTCTCCAGGATGTCAAGTCCTTGTTTTTAAATCTAGTTGTGGGGGGGCGCAACTCAGCTCCAAGTCAAATCATTGTTTTCAATCTAGTTATGGAGGGTGCAGCTCACGGGCCCATATGGGGCTCGAACTGGCGACCTTGGCGTTATAAGCAACGTGCTCCAACCAGAGCCAACTGGCTGCCCACTGGTGGCCCAGCTCCAAGCTCAGGCCATTGCTCCTCACTCGTCCATGTGGGAATCAAACTGGCGACCTTGGTGTTGTGAACACCTCACTCCAACCACTGAGCCACCCAGCCGCCCATCATTTTCTTTTTAATTAACAATTTGTATGGGAGAGAGTTTCAAAATACAATTTCAGAGCAACTGTTACACGAGAACTGATGAAAGCTGTAACAGCACAGGCCTCAGGTCGATGTAGATTTGAAATTGCTCTCCTTGTGGGCTGGAGACATAGAAAGCTTCATGAAAAAAATGAAAACGTACATTTCTATTTAAAACAATACTTTTGAAATTGTATTCAACTGCATTTCCTTCTTCAGACAAACAACAAGTGCCTTCTGATTTTTTAGTTTGCATTTGCTGAAAGTCAACCCATAGTGGTTTTATACAGAGTACAACTGTGGGAACTGAACTTTTGACAGCTTTTCAGCTCTTGTGTTTCTGAAATTGGACTGGCTAGGCTTTGTCTTTTATAAGAGATAAACATTTCCTTTGAGAATTTCTAAAGAAATAACCATTGATAGAACCAAACAAAGCCACAAAAAGGAATAAAAGCTGAATGTTAAAAGAAAGCTAAGGGAGTCATTTACTGTTGGCACTTGAAGAGAAGCAGATAGCCAGCAGGGGTCAGCACGCGGCACTCACAGCTTTAACCCTACATGTTGGGTCAACTGAATCTAGTCCTTTAAAGTTGAATATATTCTGTTAGTCTTAACCCCTAATACCACTGCTTTAAAAAAAATTTTTTTTAAAGGTAAAAATGAGATGAGATCAGGTATTTTGTCAGAATAGCAAAGATATGCCAAAACTCATATCAAGCCCAAATCCCAGGTATTAGTACTTTTAAAATAACAGCACCTTTTTTTTACTGGAATTGCATTTTTTAAAAATTATTCTTAAATAAGTCATGGGGATGTAATGTATAGCATGGTAATGAGAGGTATCTATAGTTTTTAATACTGTATTGCACATTTGAAAGATGCTAAGAGAGTAGATCTTAAAAGTTTTCATCACAAGAAAAATGTCTAACGTGGTGATGGATGTTAACTTATTGTGGTGATCATTTCGCAGTATATGCAAACATCAAATCATTATGTTGTGTGCACGAAACTAAAGTATGTCAATTATACCTCAATTGAAAAACAGCTCAAAAAAATCCTTTCTAAGTAAGCAACTAACGCAGAATAAATTGAATGCTAGTCCATAATATATAACATATAAATACTATCCTATTATAGATAAGGTGAAAGAAACAATCTTTCATTGAAATTCATTCATATGTCCTGTTTTTACCCTACTTATTTTTTTAACCAGAAGCTTAAAAGTTGTCATATTAAAAACAAGAATTTTTATTAGAAAGTTCAGTACCCAAGAAAATCACGTACTGTTTTATACTATATGCCATGTTACAGACAAGGTCTTATTAAAGAATCCTTTTTTCTTTCTTTTTCTCTTCAAAATATACACATCCAACAGACATATCGAAAAAAGCCAATGAAGAAAGAGATGGAAGAGTCACCAGCAGGGAAACAAGTTAAGAATGGTTTTTCCAAAGCCTACATCACTGCAACTAACGGAGTAGTAATAAGCAAGAAAGCACAGTAAACATCGAGTTTACATATGTTTTAGCATAAACTAATTTCCTTTGAGTTTATAAATCATTTGTACCCAGAATGTATTAATATCTTGCTGTTAGGTTAACTGTTAACTGAATGCTTCTGTTAGCATTGAGGTGAGGCTGAACTCTGTAGACCTCAGAACTGGTACAACTTCTCTCTCTCCATCCCCCCTATTCTTCCTTCCCCCCAAACTTAACCACTCACCAAAAACTGTCTTTACAATGCCTTATATACATCAAAGCCAGGAAACATGAAGCATTGTTTTTCACAGCAAGTCTTCAAATTAAAAGTTAAGAGTTTTGTTCACATTAAAATGTTTAAAACAATGTTAATTATCTTATAAATACAGGGTATGTTCTAATCTATATTAAGCAATAATTGTCAGTGTATAAAGTAATTAGTCCCTTTGTTCCTTTACCATGTTTCCCTGAAAATAAGACCTAGCATGATTTTTCAGGATGACATCCCCTGAACATAAGCCCTAATGCATCTTTCAGAGCAAAAATTAATATAAGACCCGGTCTTATTTTGGGGGAAACATGGTAGGAATCAACCCCAGAAAATATTAGAATAGCATCATAAATGGTAAATGTAGCAAAACTTTTCTCTCTCTTAAAATCTGTCAAGTTCCCATAGCCACTCCTAATTCTCAACTTAGTGATATGGTAATGAAATTTGTATTTTTTCATTTTGAAGATTAGTTTTTCTAAGAAAAAAAAAATCTTCTGCCAAACCCTCATAGCTCAGGGGTCTTGAATAGGAGCTGTTCCTCAGTTTTAATTTGGTTTCTTTAATTATTCACATCTACCTCTTGTGTTAAGTTGCCCAGGTTAAGATAATAGACAGACACAATACTCAGTATTAAAAAGCAAAATCTCAACCTGGCTGCTCATTGCTTTCTGAACAAGGACTCAAGCCCCCTCTGCCATTTTCCTTAGACTGATAGGCCCCTGGGATACTTACAAATCAGAATTAACAGAGCAATCGGGGCAGATAGACATTGAATTTGTCAACTAGTTCTTGTGAGCCTGTTTGTGAATATTGTTCCCAAATACCTGCTGTCACTCTTTGCGG
Organism: Rhinolophus ferrumequinum; assembly: GCF_004115265.2. NCBI lineage: Eukaryota > Metazoa > Chordata > Mammalia > Chiroptera > Rhinolophidae > Rhinolophus > Rhinolophus ferrumequinum. The sequence goes on from NC_046292.1 coordinate 83,179,393, forward strand.
GTTAAGTTTTTGGAAATTGGAAGAAAAAATTAGAGGACTATGGAAAGATTTCAGCGCTGAGCTGTGAGCTGGTCGTGAGGTGCACTGAAAAGTGCCGATTTGGCAAACTCAGCGCACCCTTTCGCTGCTCGGGTAACACAACCTGTATCTACTGAGAATCAAGCACAAAAGCAGAAGACGGCATGAATGAGTATTTCCTTTCTCCCTAAAGGTGGGACTGTTACTTACTATTACACTGTACCAAAAATGGAACCAGAATACCTTCGGAAGATTTGATGACTTATACCCTCTAAAAGCATTTATACCCTATCCCTTCTTTTTAAAATAAGTTTTTAGGTCATAATGTCGATATCGAATGCTTGAGTGCCAGAAAGGCATCGTCACCACTGCCCCAGCACGTCCCAGTACGCCTGGGAGTGCCTTTTCTGCCCCCTGAGCTCTAGTTTTTAAATTATTTTTTCTATTTAGAGAAAAACAACCACACTGACTTTTGTACTGACATTGTACGCTGACAATGTACTGACTTTTCTAACTTCTCTTTCATGTAAACTACCCACTCAGGATTCCGGCCCACTTTTTGAACGGTGACTGATCCTAACCTAGTCTTCATGATGAAAGTGTTGTGCCCTGTAACTTCCCTTCTTTAGGAGTTGACCCAGTTCTGGTGGACAGACATCTCTGTCTGATGCCCACTTACTCTTGGATTTATTTTTCTAGATGGTTTTCTAAAACTGACTTGCGCCAGGGTGCTTAATCCCCACTTTCGTCACATTATAACTGTATAACTGTATTGCTGTAAGTATTGTTCTCCCCTAGAAACTCATCGTAAAACAAGGGCTAGCTTCGAGCACGACCATTACTGCTCCCCTGTGACAAACACACCTTGGAGTGAGGAGAAAGCCCTTGGAGCAACTGGACTCTAGTTCAGTTTTAAGTCCCAAACATGGGCTAAAATCCAGGTAAAAATGAGACTCAGAAGACACATCACTAGTCATTGGTTGTATTCACCTTATTCTTAACTGTCAGTGAGTCCCTGAAGTCTCACCAGTCGGCACCATACCTTCCATCCTGGGCGCTTTCATGGGCTTCCTGTCTGCAGAGCAAGGCGGAAGCCATCGTTCAGCAGAAGGCCAAGGCCGAGGAGCTCTACTTACAGAGCAGCTTGAAACCTCCCAGATCAAAGGCGAAAACTTGGGTAGTGTACACTTTCAAGCTCAATTTAAAGGTTTCAGGATGATTTCCAATTGGTCTTTAACTCTAGAGAAGCTTAATAAAACACTAATCGCCTTAAACCATTCAAGGGCTGATAAAAAGACACAGAGCTAAGAACTCTTAGCCACAAAAAATGAATCAGGTAAATATTTTCACCTGTCATTAAGTGTTACAACTTTGAAAAACAAACTGTCTATTTATGTGATTTTCCTAAAACAAAACTGTAAAATAAAAAAAAAAAAATTATATAATCTATAACGAAAAAAATGGAAAAAGTTTTTCCCAAATGTCTTCTTATTCATAAGAATGAAAACATTTAAATGAAACCATAAGCATATCTGTCAATAATTCCCCCAGTTTTTTAAACTAACAAAATAAAACTTTTACTTAATGGAATTAAACAGAGAGAAATTTTCAACCCTTCAAAATTATATATTGAACTATTTAGGCATTTGGGGGGTGAAATGCTCCCACCACCATCAGGAAGGTATTTATATTTTAAAGCAAAGTGACATAAACTGTGATGGGTAGAACAGCACTTTGTGTGTAGAGGCCATTCTGGTTCTTTCTAATATTTCCCTGTCATTTTATGATGTTTCTGGGGGCTTCCTTATTTGGAAAATAAGGATATCACTTTTTTGGTTTTCCTTTGAAAGTACTTGTACCTTAAGAACATAGTATCATGATTGGGGTGGCAGGGAGGCAGGAGAAGCCATTTTTCTTTGTAGATAGATAAAAAGCATTCTGTATGATTGTTGTATAATAAACTGATTTTTACACTAAAGTAAAGCATATTGTGATTTTTCTTATCTGGTTCAAAGAAGTTAAAATGTGTGCTCCATGAGATTCCAAATGACCTATTGTTACTCAGGATTTTTTTTTTTTTTTACAATAAAGTAATATTTTAGCAATTAATTTCAGACGTTTAATTCTTCCTTATTTCAGAAAGCAATGAGGTTTTATGTAACATTATTACCTTTACAGAGTATTCATATAGCAAGTTAAACTATTTCAGAAAATGATCATTCACAAGAAAAATTGAAGACCAATTAGATAGCAGAGGATATAAAAGTTGTAACAAACAAACGATGCCTACATATTCGTTAAGGAGACTATTAGGCACAGAAGCAGGGTGAGGCCCTGAGGCCCGGACTCTCCCTCTGCAGAGACCTGGACAGGCAGGGGGCTACTGCAGCTCAGGTGTGGCTGTGTGAGCTGAGACTTGACCTGGTGAAGCCTGAGACTTTCAAGATTGTGCAGCAGGACCACAGATAAGTGTTGGGTCAATGTAGAGAGTAGAGTTTTGATTGTGATGTTAAGGAGAGTAAGACACAGGTCCAAAAGAAAGCTATGAAAGATGAGCTCGCAGTCTGCTTATGAAGTTGCTTAAATTCCTGCATAGTAATGGAGATGGGGCAGGATATGTTGAGGGGAAAAGGGAATAGGAGAGGAAGAAAACGGAGTAGGAGGTAGCACTGAAGAAGAGAAACTATTTTATCTGCGTGGGGGATAGAATTTGGGGAGAAGAGTAGACATTTTTAAAGAGCTTCCTTTTAACCTTCAGGGCTTTCATTATTTTAAAGTCAGTGGACCGAAGTTATTAAAACTTTGTGCTTAAAAATAAAAGATAAATCCTATGTCTCTATGGCAAAGTCTTGTAACTATTGTTGCAAATCAAAAGCTGTTTATACATGATAAATGTTCACCCAAGTAAGTTACTTAGTATCTGTATAAAGTTCAGTGTGTGTTTTTATTACAGCAGACTTTCTTCAAAATCAAATTACATTCATGTATTTAAGGAAGATTTCCACTCCAGGGCATGCAAAGAAATGATCACTCTTGCAAGACTAACTACAGTCACCTAAAAATCCCTTGGCCTTCAATAAAACATGATTTTCAGTCATGGGGGGAAAACGGAGTAAAAGCTATTGATTTGTAGGTCATTTTTCTGTCTCAAGAAACTGCACTGAGGGAACACTGGAATGACACCAAAAGGACAAGTAAATCTGGAATGCACACCCTCCTGGAGTGCAGCCATTATGACTCAGGAGCAACCCACCGGGAGCCCGTTAGGACAGCGGCTGAGGCCACATCACATTTGGCACCCAGGCCAGGCCCAGCCATGCTCGGTGCCCCGCTAGCTCTTGGCACATGTGTTTGTGCACCACAGTCCGTAGCCTTGAGATGGGGTCTCTTGTATTTGCCACTGTTACTGCTCAGCCTTTGCCCTGAGCCCAAGAACCGAGCTGATCCCCTAAAGGCATGTGACTCTGTGACTCCTGAGCACTGAACACCAAAAGGAAAACCACTTTTCCCAGGTTGATGTCATATATATATTAAGAGGGGGATGAACTTAACATTCTTGTTGGCTGTGACCTTAGTAACAAAATTAGAAGCTGCAAATTTCTCTGAAGGACTTAAGCCCTCTACCTAACGTACTTTGTGTAGAACTAGCTTTTTTTTTTAAAGCTAGTTTAGTCCTGTGGGCTTTGATAAACTATGGAAATAGTAAAGTTTAATTGAAAAATTCATCAAATCTACCTTGCCCAAGGCTGTGTATTACACTAGAGAACAAAAGTGACCCAGATGAAATGTCTGCCCTGGAGTTCATAAGTCTAGTAAAATAGATGGAGAAACATTTAGTTATAAAATAAAAATATTGAAATCAGCTTACCAAGAAAACTAAAGGAGGCAATGGCTGAGCTTAGTTTTAACGGGTGAGAAATTCTCCAAACAGACGAGGCAGGAAATTTGCTCAAGGAAATTCCACAGGCCCATGTCCCAGAGCTCCACACACGTCTGGCCCAGGAATGGGAGCTGACAGAAGATTAGGGAAAGGCGTACCAGCCATAGGCCCAGCTGCTGCCCCACAGCCTGGAGTCTAGTCAGCAGACGAGCAACAACTCAGGTGTGCTACAAAGGGGCAGTCTCATTACTCCGCCCTCCAAATCACCCACTGGACTCTCTGTGGTTCTTTCTAACCAGAAAAGTAAAGGAGCAAAGATTCTGAGAAATGTAGTTCCGCCTAGCCAAGTCAACACATTACAAAGCTACCATATAGCCTGTGATAACAACCAAAAATGTCTGTGCCACATGAAATCTAGTGCCCAATGGAAAAACCGAAAGGCAAGCTCCTGCCTTACCTGAATTCCCAGTAAAAAGGGCTTCGGCCAATAGTGACCAGTCTTCAGGAGTCCAAACAGCATCTGCCTCTCCATTATCTGGTCAGTCATAACGACTATATCATAAACGGAAGAATCAAACTACTAAATTCCCAGAAAATTAAAAGCCTGACCAAGAACATCTGGGCCTTTTACTTAATAAATCTCAGTTCTTCTGGAAATAAGTTTTACAGCTATCCTTGATCTAATGCAAAGCTGAGATTTTTCACCTTGGAAATTTACTGCTTTACTCATACTATTTTCTAAAAAGCACAGAAATTCTGGACTCATATTTTAGCCCATGTCTCACCACCCTGACCCTCTACCCACCCACTCTTCTGCCATACACACACCGTGCTTCATTTCTTAGGCTCCTGGGACAGGTCTCAGTTACATTGGCTTAGAGACTTCCTGCACTATCCAGGGTTCTCCAGAAAAACAGAAGGAAAAAGATATATCCATATCTCTATTACTTAAATCTAGATAGATGATAGATAGATGATAGATAGATAGATAGATAGATAGATAGATAGATAGATAGATAGATAGATAGATAGATAGATATAGATAATAGATAGGGAGAGGGATTTATTTTAAGCAGTTTGCTCACCAGTTGTGGAGGCTGCTAAGTGTGAAGTCTAGCGAACGCCAGCAGGCTGGACGCTCGGAAGAGTTGATAATGCAGCCTTGAGTCTGCAATCTTCAGGGTGGGCCAATAGGATGCAAACTCAGGACAGGTTTCCATGGTGCCATCTTGAGACAGAATTGCTTCTTCAGGCAACCTCAGGCTTTTAAGGCCTTCAGCTGATTGGATAAGGCCCACCCAGATTATAAAGAGTAATCTGCTTTATTCAAAGCCTACTGATCTAAATGTCAATCGCATCTACAAAATAGTTCACATATCTAGACTAGTAAACAACTGGACACCACAGCCCAGCCAAGTTGACACTTAAAATTGACTGTCACCTGCTCCTTGGGAAATGACCAAGACCCCAGGTAGGACTTGTTCCTACCTTTCTTGACTTCATTGCCACACAAAAGGGTTAATAGCCTCATTCTCAAAATTCTCTTGTCCTTTGGCTTCTGAGAACTTGAAGGAGCCTGGAGGTTCTCTTGTTTATGTCTCCTCCTGGGATTTTGAATTGATTAAGTCATCTTCCATTTCTGCTAAGGCAGAAAGGTGAGCAATGCTTGAGAAGAACACGAGGAGCAGGCCAGGCTGCAGACCTATAAACCACCCATCACCACCCCACAAGCTAAGTGTGATCTCAGAGGTGATCACTGAGCAAGCCCAGAGGAGGGCTGGTCAGCTGTGACCTGAGCTGGGAGGTGGTGAGGACTATATATAAGAAAACAGAACCAGAGGTAGGCCTTGAAACACATTTAGGGGCTCACTAGGGGCAGAATTGGGTGAAGAGTGCTTCCAGTAGAGCAGCAATATTAGTTAGGGAGCAGCATAATGGCACAGCTGTTATAGCACATTCCAGAAACCTCTAGCACTAAAGAGGAGGCTTCAGGATAGGGTGACAGGAAGAAGATGAGGCTGAACATGGACAGCCTTGAGTGCCAGGCTCACAGGAAGCCGTGATGGTAGTCAGCAGGGAATGACGCATTAGATGGGAGTTGTGGACAGGTAACCTGTGGTTACTGGGGAAAGGGGAAGAGCGGGGAGAAGCCAGGTAGAAGCACCATTGTGGCATTTCTCCCCCAGATTGGGGGAAATCTAGGCTAGATCATATAGGAGACTTCACTGCTCTGGAGATGCCACAAAACTTTGAAGGGGGGAAGAGTCAAAGTCCAGATTCTGAGTTAGGGACAGGAGTGGATGGGGATGACCTGAGCTCAGCGGGGGAGGGTCTGAACTGGGACGGGCAGGAGCAGCCAGGATGAGTTAGTCGTGGGCACATTCAGTCTCAGGTGGGTGCACGATTGCAGTTGGTGCTTGTCTAATGGGCACGTGCAAATGCACTAAGGCTCAGGAAGCTGAGAGCAAGAGACGAGAAAGCCAGCAGCACTTTCCAAAGAATTAACCAGAAACTGGGGCTGAGGAAGCAGCCAGAGAAAGAAGAGAAAGTAGTGTCCCAGAAGCCAAGGAAAGAGAGAATACTTACATCAAATGCTCCATGGAGATCAGGTGGACAACTATTGAACAAAAGCCATTAGGTTTGGTCAAGGGGAGGCAGTTAGCACATTGCAGGGGCTTTAGAGTGAATGAAAAGTAAAAAAAAAAAAAAAAATCAAACAAGCCACAGGAAAATAATGCCTAAGAACTGGGGATCTGAAGGAATGACTACAGTAGTTGCTAAAACAGAGGTGAGTGAGTGAGCAAGAGAGAATGAGTGTCGCTGTGGGGGGTAGGGAGAGAGAGGGGGTGTCTCCAGTAGTTGAAGGAAAACTCTGAATGAACCTGCAGCTTGAGGCCAAGGATCTGGCCTTTGTTTCCACAGGAAAGATACTCACAACACAAATCACTGCTGAATCACCGTATAGTCTCTATGGCTTCAAACAAATCCCGCGCTGAAAGCAGCCCACTGGGGCCCTGAACCTTGGAGAGAACTGGCCTCAATCTTTTCTTGTCACAGGAAGGGTGGGGAAGGAGCCAAGGGGCTGGGAGGGAGGAACAGGAAGGAGGGCTGTTCATGCCACTGGATTGTGTTTAAAAATACAAAATCCAGGAGATAGTCTGCTGTGGAAGGAACATGAAGATGGAAGTAAATACTGGGAAGAACAACTGTGGAGGACGGGAGGTTAGAGCACAGGGGACGATGGGAAATGACGGAGGAGGCTGAGGCCACAGGCTTGTACGGAGTCCACTGGGGTGGGTCTGGGGCTGTGCCCAACTCCTGAATGAGTCAGAAAGGGGGTGAGCATGATGCCCCGCTGGCATGGGCCAGAGGGTGGGACAGTCAGCGGGGTCTGCATGAGGGGGCACTGCTGCTGTCCCTGCTCCCCCACTGGCTGAACACGACCGCAGCCAGGCACCCACCATCCAGCCTCCCTCCGTGTTGCCCACAAGAGCACATCCATCCGTGTCCTGCCACCCACCTTGCTCCTGGCACAACACTCGTCAAGCTATTTTGCACATTTCTTTGTCCATCCCCAGGACGTCTGTTCCAGTGGAGCCCTACTTGCGGTTATCACCTCTCGGTAAATTGAATTCCATCTTCATAGTGCTGTCATATCAATCTTCCTAAACCACTGTGTTCATTGTCCCATTGCCTAGTCAGTCTGCAGGGGCTGTTCCTCACAGACAGAATAAAGTCCTTCTAATCAAGCCAGGAAAGGCGTTGCAGTCTGGGCCTAGCCAAATTTAATTCCCATTAATACCCCGTGATGGCCTCAAACAAATTCTGCATCTGCGTGCCTCTGCTCCATCATTCCAGATCGATTTCCAGGGGGAGTCTCTCCTCCAGGAAGCCATGCCGGTCCCCCCAACAAAGATGGCCTCTCCCTCCTCACAGTTCTGACAGTGCGCAGTGTACACCTCATTTATGGCACTTGTCACCTGCAGTCTTGAGGTTGTCAGTTACCTGGGTGTCTTTAGACGAAGTTCTTAACAGCCAAGATCCCCTCTTACCCATCCTGACATCTACCACGCGAACTACTGGGAGCCACCTCAAGGTCTCTCAGAGGACAGTGCTCAAATATATGTCCACTAGTTACCAGAAGTCATATATATTCCTTTTTTTTTCCTTTTTTAAATTAGTTTCAGGTGCACAAAATGTAATAGTAATAGTTAGATATTTATCATTTATACCCCACACTGTGACAACCCCCCGCCCCCATCCACTACCCCTCTGACATCGCACACAGCCATTGCATTTCCACTGTCTCTGTTCCTAATGCTGTACTCCGCTTCTTGTAACTAATTCTTTAGATGTCCTTCCATGAAGACAGTCAGTGTAATGGCACCGAAATCCATAAAACATCGGGTCACCAGAAATTGTGAGCCCGAAACTGGATATGCCTAAATGAAATGAGGTTAATTAGATATTTCTCCATTGCTAAAGCTGGAAATTTTGTTAAAGTGCTGAAGAAATTAGAACGTTTGCAGATCAAATTAAATAACTAATTCAAAATACCTATTTTCATCTGAGATAATTTCATCACATTCAACTTAAATTCTCCCTCAAAGAGTTATACTACTTTGTTTCCCTGAAAATAAGACCTAGGTGGACAATCAGCTCTAATGCATCTTTTGGAGCAAAAATTAATATAAGATCCAGTATTACATTATATTACATTATATTACATTATATTACATTATATTACATTATATTACATTATATTATATTACATTATACCCGGTCTTATAGTAAAACAAGACCCAGTCTTATATTAAGTTTTGCTCCAAAAGATGAATTAGAGCTGACCTTCCGGCTAGGTCTTATTATTGGGGAAACAGGGTAAATAGTACGAGTATAAATGCTGCTAAAATACTTCCCCAAAAAACTTGACACTTCTCAAATAAAAATCAGTTTTACTTTTCAAATCATTTTTTAAAAAAGCAACAACACTCCAAGTTGCTAAACATCCTGAACTTCCTTTTATTCCAACCAAATTTTAATACAAAAGCTTAACTTTTGTGAACAAATGAACAATAACACAACTGCAAACTACCAACATATTCTATTCTGTTCTGTTTGGTTCAGTTTCTATTCCACCTCAGGAATTCTCAGGGATTCTGTTTGAAGTGGAGTGAAATGAAAACACAGAGCACTAAAGCACCATTTGTGTGGCCTGGGTCATCTTTTTCTTCTTCATGCAGCTCAGGCTGGTGGAAAGGAAAAAAGAGAACAGTGATTAGTCCAGCCTGAACTATCCTCCTCTTGGTCCCTCAAAAGTCAGTGAGTCAATATGGATGTCACTGCTTTTCATCAGCTACGTCCTTAACTCAGGTATTCATTGAACTTGGATCTTGCCTGGCCGCTGGGAGCTAAAGTCAGTGTACTGGGTAAAAATCAGCTAGAGTCAAAATCTCCCTCAGAAATCTGTTAAAGGTGCCAGCTCTCAACAGTCTATAACACAGTAGGTTATTTTTTTTCCTCCAGAGTTGGAGGAAAAATAGCTATTTCTTGAATAGAATACTGGATGAAGTGGCTGGGCTGACTTCTGGGGTCACGCTGTATGAAAAATACATGTTGTCAATAACCAGCCTGGCATTCAACCCAATTCGATGCTCATAAAACAAGAGGTAGGTAGGAGCTGATATCAGTGAGGGGCCAGATTCTCCCAGCCCAGTGCAAACATTAGGGTGTATTCTCATCGAGAAGAACGGCAACCTGTGCAATTGAAGTTATTGCTCCAATTTTTTCTGTGTTCAGCACATGTAATTTGATTCAGGTAGGACAGATATTACCAGTAACCTACCCAACATCTATTCTCCTTTCTTCTTTATCTACAGAACCCCACTTTTTGGGAAGGCAATACCATGCTCAGTTAAATTCTCACCTCCCCAAATTCCCTTTCAGCTAGAAAGGGCCTTGGGACCCAGCTCATGCCAATAAGATGGAGAAATATCTCTTGGTTTGGGCTTCCATGAAAACTCTTTCCCTAATTGAGAAAAAAAGGGGGGTTGGGGGAAGGGGCAGATTCGTATCTTTAGCCCACCCCTTCGGCCTTCCTGGAGTGCAGAAGAGATGCTTAGCGTTAGGGCAGAAATCTGTGACTATAAAGCCCCAAGCCACAGGCAGGAGGCAGAGCAGGGAGCTAAAAAACCTGCTTCTTTAATGACTACTTAAAGCTACTGAAACCAACCCTGGATCATTTCCCCCTTGGCGGCTGCTTGGGGGGTGGGGGGTGGGGTGGAATCGGGTTTCTGTTACACGTGATTCACTGTAACATGTACAGTTAATTCACATTTGATCTAACTAATTCTCTAGTAGGTCTGGGAATTTGTCTAATACTCTTAGCCTAGATTAGTCTTTTTTCCATATCCTCTTTCAGTACTATTTTGATTTGGAGATTTGTTATTTTTTTTTCCCCAAAAGAAAATATTACTTTTTTTCCAATAATGAAAGTCTTTGAAGACATTTACAAGAGTATTCACCACAGATTTCTTTGGAATAATAATTTAAAATCACCTGGATGTTCACCAATAGAGAATCAAATGTATAAGTTATAAACTAGAATATTTTGCAGTTATTTACAAAATAAGTAGATCCATATTTTTGACTTGGAAAGGAATCTTTTATTGCTGAGAGAACAAAGCAAGGACAATATAAATAATATTTAGTACATCATTCATGTTACTTAAAAATTTACACATGTATACTTATATAGACATTTGCATACATTCTTCTGTAAGTATAGACAAAAATGTCTGGAAGAATACACCGTGTTTCCCCGAAAATAAGCCCTAGCCAGATAATCAGCTCTAATGTGTCTTTTGGAGCAAAAATTACTATAAGACCTGGTACGATATGATATGATATAAGACCCAGTCTTATATTATAGTAAAATAAGACCGGGTCTTATATCATATCATATCGTACCAGGTCTTATAGTAATTTTTGCTCCAAAAGACGCATTAGAGCTGATGGTCCAGCTAGGTCTTATTTTCGGGGAAACACGGTAGTCCCTAAGTCAACTCAGTCAGTCTTATGCTTAGCCCTCTGCCATGCCTTTCAGTCTCAGATAGCCAGTTACCCACATGACAACTCCATTCAGATACTAAAATCACAAGACAAATGTACGTCACAAATCAAACCACCACCAACATGTACCCCTATATCCTCCTATAGCCGATACCCAACCTATATCCTTCCCCTCACCCTCTCAATAAAACTGGGCCTTTTCCAATCTTCACTATTCTCCTTAAATGACACCAATTTCTGCCAAGTTACTCAAGCTCCAAGCCTGGAAGTTGTCCTTAATCCTGCCTTCTCCCTCCCCACCACATCTAATCCATCAGCAGCCCTTCCAGCACCGTCTCCCCTCGCCCACATCACCCATTCCCCACCCTCCACACACACAAAGGCCCTTGAGAACAGTACTGTACTAGTACCCCTTTCACTGCAATTGGAACAAAATCCAGTTTCCTAACCATGGTCCATAGGCCTAGGTGACACCCCCACCACACATACCCCACCCCCATCCTCAGCTTTTACGGCTCTGCCCTCACTCCTTTTGTTTAACCCTCACTGAATTCCTGGAACATTCTAAGCTGCTTATGGCCTCAGACATCTGTCTTGGCCATTCACTCTGAAATGCCCTTCCCCCACTGTCCTCACTGCTGGCTCCATCTCATCCTTCAAGTTTTAGCTCAAATGTCACTTCCTTACAGAGGTCTGACTTGACTCTCCTCCTTCCACACTGAGTCTCTCACACTTCTTTCCTCCTTAGCACTAACCCCTAACATGAATTCTTATCCGTTTACTTGTTCACCATCTGTCTACCCTAAAATGCACACTGTGAGGTCACGGACCTCTTGGGTATTGTTCTACCCCCAGCATCTAATCCACTCAACAATTTATTGAGAAAATGAATATATTCATTCTCACCTTTTAAAACAAATGGGATTATGCTGCTTAAAAACAAGCATTTAATTTTTACCCACTGTTAAATGTCTTCCCAAGTCAATTAATATAATCTAAATCTTTCTTTTTAATGGCTGCATAGGATAGCATATGAATGGATAAATCTATTAACCAAACTCTAGTTGGGCATTTAGGCACCTCCCAGTCTCTCCTGATGAGAATTGTTTGTAACACATGTCATTGTACATGTCCATGCACAGTCTAGCTCCATCTTTAAAATAATTTCCCAGAAGTGGAATTGCTGGGTCAAAAATCACAAAGCACAATTTTGGACACTGAAGGAGTTTTTAAAAATCACCCACTTCATTTACTCTCAAATAAAATGAAATACTTGGGTTTTTTTAATAATTACTACACTCTTTAAGGTAAGTGGAATTGCGTTCTTATAAAAATGTATTGGGATATGGCCTACTTAGGCAATCTAGTTCAGACCTCTAAATTGAAGAAAATCTTGAGTTGAGATCTGTATAAAAAGCCCCATTATTAAATGCTGTGGGAATGAACGAAACAATAATTCAGAGAATCCAACTGGGCGGAAGGGTCGCTGTCCTTAAAGTGACTGTGTGCAAGAAAAGAATAGTTGGAGGTTGTTCTACATATTCCATATTCATTTACTCTGTCTGTCTCACAACACTGCTAGAAAACTCAGAGTGGCAGCCCCATGAGCTGCTGGACCATCCCAGGAGTATGAGGCTCAAGTGATAATTCTATAAACGTCCTCCTTTATAAATCTCTCAAAGTCAATCCCATTCAGTTTCAAATCCCTCTTTGCCTTAATAACTACCAAAAGACAGCCATTATCTTTGACATTCTTACGGTGCTGCTGGTACGTCTCGCCTGCCTCAATCTACCACCCTTCCCCACCCTCTCGAGGTCTTCCTGTCCAAGCCCTACAACTCAATCTGTCAGCAGCCAAGTCCCTAATACCCTTAGCCTTCTCTTGGAAAAAAACACCTCCTTGCCTCCTTCTTTTAACTAAAATGTTGCTGACTTCTGAGGCTTCCACCTCCCCCTGATACTTTCTCTCAATTAAAAGCTTTTTTTCTGTTATCCTATTACTTACCAGCCAGGTGGAGAGGCAGGTATTCTCCTTGCTACTGCCTACTGCCTCACACAGACCATTACTGCCTCTCCTGTAGAAACTTCCCTGCTGATATTGAACCATCCCTCTGACTTAGGTGTTCACCATTCTGGTCCCTGTGTTCACTCAGTTCCTGTCAGCCTTGGTACTAGTAATTGCAACGCCATGACAAAACACCCATCTTCATGCTCTGGCTTCTCAGTTCTCTGAAGCCTCACCTCCTACAGCATTTTTTTCTATGTCACCACAGCCACACTCTCAGATTTTGTCATCATCACCGACTTCCCACGTCCAAAATCTTGAGTCTCAATATCCCACTTTCTGACCATACTTTCTGGCCCTTCCAAGACACCTGCTCTCCTTCCTGTACTGTCATAGCTTCTGATCCCACTGAGATTGACCCCATATTATGGACAGAATGCTTGTGCTCCCACCCCCCCAAAAAAATTCATATGCTGAATCCCTGGCCTCCCACGTGATGGTATTAGGAAACAGAATCTTTGGGGGGATAATCACATAGTGCTCTCAAAAGAGCGGAGCCCTCATGAGTGGGATTAGTGTCAGTCAAAACTGACACCTTTTTGTTATTCGGTCTTCCCATCCATTGGTCCTGATTTTAGTAATGATGCATTTAGCTTCTCCATGAAGCATGATAATGGCTTTTGGACTGAGATTTATCATACTAAAGACTATCTAGTTCTTCACTATAGAATATCTACTATTTTACTTGGTTCAAACAGAGATGTAGAATTTTTTCAAATGCCTTTTGAAATATATGGAGAAAATTATAATGATTTTTCTCCTTAGTAATTAAAGTATCAATATATTCCCTTATATCAAACGAACTTCATATTCCTGGAATAAATCTCACTTGATCATAACGTATTATTCCTTTAATAAGCTGCCAAGTTATGTTTGTCAATGTTTGACTTAGAATTTTGGCTTAGTTATTTTAATTGAAATTATTCTATGGTTCTTTGCGCAATTTTTGTTGGATTTTTGTATTGTAATATAGATTCATTTTTAAAAATTGGGAATTTTTATTCTTCTATGTGCTGGAATAGTACTGAAATTATTCTTTAGTACTCTTTAGTCAGTAGCACTAAAGTTATTCTTGTTTAAAGGACCAGTAGAGCTCCTCCGTGATAAAATCTGGATCATACACGTTTGTAGGGGAGTTCTTTATCCATTTTATTTCTTCTATGAATATTTGCCTAAATTATTCATCTATTCAAGAGTCTCTTTTGTTAAATTGTATTTTCCTGGAAAACTGTCCATTATTCTCGGTTTTCATCAAAACTTGGATTGATGTAGACATCTGAAAGGTAAAAGGTTAACAAATGAACATTTGTTAACCCATGCATTGCTCCCGCCCCACGTTTTTCCTCTTTCTCTAATTGGCAAAACCATCCATCTAATTGCTGAAAGACAGAAACCTACGAATCATCCTTATTTCTCCTTCCTTTATTTATGGCTTCCTTCCATCTGTTGTTAATTTATTGATTCTAGCTCCAAAAGGGATCTGGAGTTTCTCCACTTCTGATGATCTCCAAAGCCCTCCAGCTGCGCTTTCCTCTTCTATACTTCTCCAATCAATTCTCAACACAGTAGCTAGAATGACTTTCTTAAAATATAAATCAGATTCTATTACCCTCACCCACAATGCCTTTGCTCAAAAGCCATTCACATTTTCCTTCACTCTTAGTATAAAATCCAAACTCCTCACCAAGAGCAACTGAGAGTCCGCCATGCTCCCAACTTCATTTCAAGTAACTGTCCCCCTTACACCACTATGACCCAAGAAGTTTCAGTTCCTCAAGGATGTCAAGTTCTCTCCCACCCAATCAGGTTGCTTTAAACTGTTCACAAGTCTAGTTCCTTCTCATTCTTGAAACTCCACCTTAAATGTCACTTCTTTAGAGATCTTTGATGACCATCCCATCTGAAACTGATACTTCACACCACTGCTCTCTGCCAAAGCATTTCATTGGTATCCCTCAAAGCACTTAGTAAACTTGCAATTATTCTGTTTACTTGTCTTTTTTCTGTCTTCCTACAGGGAACTTATTTTTAATGGGGGTGAGAGCATGTCTGTGTGTTAACCACTGTATTTCCATGTTCAGCACAGTGCTTGATGCAGAGCAAGCACTCAATTATAAATGCTTACTGAATGAATGATCCAGATCCAAAAGGATAACTGCTAGGATGGGAGATTTGTGACAGAGAAGGATGCTCCGTGGAAGAGCTGTAATATGGACAAAGTGTTAGATAGAATATCTTTTGGTGCTTGCTTCTCCCCACTCCAATTCACATCGACTGAACAAAGCAAACCTTCATACCTACCCCAGGAATGCAATCATAAAACCAGACTTTGGTTTTCTTCATGAAGGCTGACTCGCATTAAGCCTGGAAGAAATTGGTCCATCTCATTATATTCACATTAGGCAATTGAAAAATAAAAATATACATATATGTACATACATATACCCTAGTTATTTCATAGATTGTTATGTTATCGGATGTTAGCTGAGGAGGGCCAATGGCCAATCCAGGATATTAACATAAGAGATTAATATTTTACTTGATTCTACTTTATGCATCGTCACAACACATACAGAGGTATTTCATGATCACCATTCAAATCAACGACTCCCAATCTTTTTGTAACACTGTGCTACAGGCCGAAGTAATCTAGTCTGAGGAATGTCCTTCTCATCTCCCTAGAAAAATATGTAAAGCCAACAGTGACAGGCAAAGCCAACACTGATGGGCAAACATGACAAAAGGACAGACCCTGGATACCGACCAGATCCAGATCCTGGATCTCAACCAAGCTAATTAACTTCCCTAAGTCTTATAGGAGCTTCGAGTGGTTAGCCCAGAGCTTGGTCCCCAGTCAGCACTCAGCATGAGGTAAGGGTATCACCATCATCTCTCATCTGCAAGCCACACGGTGGTGTCCTCGGGTGTTTGGAAAAGAGGAGAGAAAAGGCAAAACCCTGAGAGATGTACATTTGGAAGCCATTTTTGTTCTTTGAGGTATTCCAAATTCACTCAGGGGCCTGTTATCAAGGGAGATGAATGTAAATGGTAATTAATACTCTGCAATGTAATCTGTATGAACTGAAGAGACAGTTGTCTAAAATCTGGGGTTCAATCAAAATAACTGATTTCTCCAAGTTTCAGAAAAGTAGGAGGTATAATTTTCTCTAATGTGTTTTATAGTGTTGCTTTATATTGGCAGTTCTCAAAGTGTGAACCTTTGGAACCCCAAAGAGACCCCCTTTCCTCAGGGACCCCTAAGGAAAGTAAGTTTCCTAAGGTTTCGTGAGATCAAAATTTACTTTGGTAAGTGGTAACAACACTAAGATGTTGTTAAATTCTTATTCTCTCACTTTGTAAACTCCTACTCTCTCACAAATATACAGTTGAGTTTTACAGAGGCTACATGACATGAGATATCACAACAGATTGAATTCAGAAGCAGAGATAAGAATGCAGCGGTCTTCTATGAAGCCAGACATTAAAGAGATTTGCAAAAACATAAAACAACGCTACTCTTCTCACGTGTTTCTTGTTTTGAGAAGTCTGGTTATTTTTCATAAAAATGTTTATTTATACCAATATGTACAGTTTTATTGGTTATTTTAAAATAAATATATGTTTCAAATCTCAGTCTCAATTTTTAGTGTAGAAAATATTCACAGAGATAACCCATAAAGCAAAAGCTCTTTGGGAGTCTTAATCAATTTTAAAAGTGGTCAGCTGTTCTAATTCCAAAAAGTGTGAGAACCATTCACCACCTGAGGCATTCAGTGCAGAGGTTTTAAAAGCCTCTTCCCTCTGATCATTTATAAGGTACAGGGAGGGAGATGTGTGTATGAAAGAATTTTGAAAATCTATAGTTCATACTGTCATTATTATTGTGTTAAAAGGACTAACAGAGGATGGATAACTCAAATTTCCAAAGTGTTGTTTGAAATATATGGTGGATCAGAATAATATCCTTTCTGAAACCACTGGACTTGAATTTCTGTGACAGAAGCTGATTCTCAACTGGTAAATAAACCTTCAGTCAATGCAAATTGATATAGGGATTCCTTTTGATTGTTCAGGAAGAAAGAAAACTACAATTTCTCCCAGGGCAGAAGCAGAGGAGTGAAGGGCTCCCCTCTCCATTACCCCACTCCCTACACGCAAGAGAATGGCCTGGCATTCCAAACAGGTCTAAGCGCAGTCTCAGAATCTTCACAGAGCAATCACAGCAAAAGGAATGTGAGGTGAGATAAACCCATTTGATGTTTGACATATAGATGTGTATTTAAAATATATACATATAGGATATATATATATACAATATAGCCTATCAAGAACACAATTCAGTATGTAACTGAAAATCAACTGTTTACTCAGAAGTCTAAATATTTGCCTCAAAATCTACTCATTTTAATTTAAACTATTGCTGAAAGATAAAACAATTTGAATCAAAACACTGAAATTTGGATGATCCTGTTTATGCTTTTCAAAATTCACATTTCTAGTTTGATCTCCTAAGCTACACTCTGTGCTCAGGGAGTGCTAGAGAAGTGGCTGGTTTGCAAAGCAAATATTTAGCCACTTACATGAAGTTTTATGAATAGCAACCACCCACACTCTAGCTGAAGCATTACTTATACTTCAACTAAGGTACTTCTAGAAAGAATACTTAAAAAAAAAAAAAAAATACCTCAGCACCTGCAGATCACAGAATGATTTCAGATCATCAGACTGTCTCCGCCAAAATTCCTAAAATTGAACAAAAAGTGTGTTTAAGTAGTAAGCAGTCATCCTACCCTGGAACAGATTCTCTTAAATCACAGATAAAGTGCTAAACAAAAAGAACTTACCAGAACATCCTTCTCAAGGTGTTTCAGAGCCAGAATATCCTTCTCAAGATTGCTCAGCGCTTGAAGAACAAAACTGTTAAACAGCTCTAGTTTATTCAGTCTGATCAATGTAAAAGCAACAAGTTTCATTGAGATTGCTTGGATGTGACAAAAGACAATCCTCATCTCGCAAGGATACTTCATGTTCTTCTCTAGACATTTCCTGTTTTAAGAATAATATCTCTCTTCTCTCCCCTCCCCTGACTGCCTGCCTGTCCTCACCCCCTGAAACTACACAAACTTTGATTTAGCCTTTCGACAGAAGCCCAGAGGAAGGTGGTATTCCAGATCACGCTTTGAAGAGCAAAGGAGAGATGACTCCACAGAGAAGGGGACTAATGCCAGACCTGCGCTAGAAGTCACTCTGCCACCAACCATGGCTCCCCGCTGCTTCGTACCTTCTACTTTCTCTTGCCTTGAGCTGGCTCTGAAAGCTGAAAGTGGCTAACAAACTTTTTTCCCCATTTCTGTTTTAGTTCTGAAATTTCTAACAGTCACTATTCCGTGTCTAACCACCATATAAACTGCTTATTTGTTCGCTTGCTTTTTTTCTGTCTTCTCAATTACACTGAAAGTTCCATGAAGCCAAGATGCTCTTAAAGCCAGTTCTCACTGAACTCCTGCTCAGTGTGCGTTTGCTGAATGAAAAAATGGATGAATTCCTGCCCCCTAAGAGATAATGGAAGTTCCACAAGTCCAAAGACCTTCACAGGCTTGTTTTGAGAATCAAATGGTATTGCATATATAAATGAGTGAAAAAAATTATAAATTTCTATTCACATTATGTATTCTGCTCTAAGAAACTTACTATTTCAGTCAAGCAAACCAACCTGCAACCACTTTCTTCCCCTCCTTCATTTACATGCCATTCTCTCCAATAGGAACAATCCCTGTTCTCACGCTCCCTGTATCATTCAAATCTTTGTTTCCAAAACCTCACTCCAGAAGCACTTCACTGTCAGCACTCTGGATTAACTCTAATCACTACAGAAACCCATCTCTCCACTCACATTTCTCGTTCTTCACATCTCTCTAAAATCTTGGCACATTTGTACTTCCTGCTACCGTGTTTCCCCGAAAACAAGACCTAGCCGGACAATCAGGTCTAATGTGTCTTTTGGAGCAAAAATTAATATAAGACCCAGTCTTATATTATAGTAAAATTGTCTGGCTAGGTCTTATTTTCAGGGAAACACGGTACATAGTCATAGGGTATGTGTGTTTGCACATGTGTGCATGAGTGTGTAGTGTTTTTTTATTGTGGCAAAATATACATAAAAATTTACCCCTTTAACTATTTTAA
Source organism: Rhinolophus ferrumequinum (assembly GCF_004115265.2). Classification (NCBI taxonomy): domain Eukaryota; kingdom Metazoa; phylum Chordata; class Mammalia; order Chiroptera; family Rhinolophidae; genus Rhinolophus; species Rhinolophus ferrumequinum. The sequence goes on from NC_046292.1 coordinate 83,198,613, forward strand.
GTGTACAATTCAGTAGCATTAAGGACAATCACAATATTGTGCAACCATCACCACCATCCATTTCCAGAACTTCCCCATCATCCCAAATAGAAACTCTGTATTCATTAAACAATAACTTCCCATTTCCCACTCCCCCAACCACTGCTAACCTCTATTCTGTCTCTATGAATTTGCCTATTCTAGGTACCTCATGTAAATGGGATCATACAATACTTGTCCTTTTGTATATTGCACTTAGCATAATGCCCTCATCTATGTTGTAGCCTCAGAACTTTATTCCTTTTTAAGGCTGAATAATATCACTGTATGGATATAATTTAACCAGCAAAATTGAACCACATGTAATTTAACCAGCATTTTTCACATATATAGCCATGCTTGCCCTGTCTTCACAATTGGATTATGAATTTTTTAAGAACAGTATTTTAGGATCTACAATGGTAGACTATAAAAAGGCTTAAGAAGGACCTTTAGTCCAACCCCTCATCTTATGAATGAAGAACCAGGCACCTGGATGGCTTAAGCAATCTATCAAACTTCACAGCTGCCCAAGCTTCATCTCCTCACGACCCCAGCACAGTGGTCATGAGACAAATGTTTGTGAATGATTCCCCTTTTATGAACTTGTTTTGAAAGCTAATACTTACCTGCACTGATGTATCTGGTTTAAAAGTTTTATTAGGCAATCCGGGGCTTCCTTTGCATATTTTGAGTAAAGTGCACTCCTTCTGTACCTAAGCTAAACCATAACAACAATAACAAAATAATCATATTTGGGTTAACCATAACTACATAAATTGAGTGCAGGCTTTGTATTAAAAACTGTTGACAGCACATAATATTCACAGCAAACATTACTGCTCAAGAATTGTGGTAAGGCGCCACACTTTGCATCTCCTGTGTATCACCTCAGAGTCAGTACCAATGAAGAACAAGAAGCTAAAACAGAAAAACTTTCATTCATACTATTGATACATATATTGAATATCATGTACAAATTTCCATTATAAACTAGCTTACATTGGTAGTGCAGAAAATCAGACTTTGGAGATTTTCCAAGTTAGTTAAATGAATGTGTTAGGGTAAGATATTTCTCTCAAATGTGCTATTAAATAACTCTAGGGATATACAAATAATAGGACAAAAAATGAGGGGACTGAAATGGTTCTTGAGTTCATCTGGCAGACAAGGTCTGGGGACAGCCTATTTGTGCCACCACAAAGATTTGCCACCATTCAGGTGACCACCCACCCACAGCCTAACTGTGCCCCTACACCTCTCTTATCCACGTGCTTCCTTCTCCCTCCTCCTCCTTGTCTATCAATGTGACCAAATCATCGTTTCTTGGTAGTTCAGGTGTCTGAGAAGGCTATCAGTGAAACCAAACCATGAGTCTGATTTCCACATAGGTCCACCTGGTCCCATTGTAGCAAATGGGCATAGAATAGGTGTCTTATAAATACAAACCACAGCTCACAAAGGCTCTAAAATCAGTGAGCACCACTAAGACAAATCTCTCTCCCCAAAAAGACTCAGGAACACTTTTACACACAAAAAGTAACAACAGTATTAATGAATAATATGAACCTGTTACTTTAAACTCATAACGAACTAGCTTTTCATTGTTTGTGGACCATTACCTTGTATTTTCTTTTCAGTTCTCTAGTGAAGTTTTCAAAGGTTGTGATAACAGCAGATCTATTCATGTTCTCTGGCACAACTGCCAGGGGTGGAGTAGAAAGGCCTTCTGAGCAACAAAAACAGAGAATTAAGGAAAACTAACAAAGTGCTTGAGGCAGATGTGCTCAGTCCATCAGCTGCCCAGAGTATGGGCAGTCAGGTGGAAGCACAGATCCGATCCACAAAGCCCCATGGCTGCCTGGCTGTGACTGCAGCAGGGCTGACTCTGGCGGCGTCCACCAAGGCCAACTCAAGCCAAGAGTCCATGCTGCAGGCACTTCATACTGCTTTGCATCAAAACTCACTCTCTGGTGAGTGCCCACTTCATCCAGACTTTCCCAGCACTTTATATCAGAGCAACTGATACTACTAAGTCTGAGAAGCAGGCTGAAGTGTTGGAAGAGGTGTTAAGGAAGATGTGACGGGTAGGGCGTTTCTATGGGGGCAGTGCAGGCGTGACAGCCTCTGGATTCCAGAAGTTTGATGAGGGCCATTGAGGGGGTCTCTGTGCTAAGGGATTTGCATGTGTCCACACATTTCATCCTCATAAAGACGATGGGAAGGGGGCCATGTTATTGTCCACACTTAACAGAGAGATCAAATAACTTACATAAGCACGCACTAACTGCTTCAGGATTGGAACCCAGGCTGCCTTGCTCTTAACCACCACGCTCTGGTATCTCTGGGCTTCCAAATTTGCCTTTCTGGACCCTTTTGTTTCAACATAGAGTGGCACCACTCATCCAAGATGGCCAACCCCTCACATGCAGACGTTTCAGATCATTCTCCTTCATTGGTATAGTCTATTTCCAACACTAAAAATTTAGTTAATAACCATCAACTAAAGCAGAAACCTGTAAGTTTAGGAACGCTTAGGGCCCAAAAATTGCCACAAAGAGGAGTTAAGAGGCTGAAATCTAACAGCTAAAAGGAGATATGCTTACTTTCATCTGTAATTTGTGCAACAATTTACTTGTCTCTGAAAGGACAGAATGCTTCATTTTTAGGTCCTGCAATTGCTATGATCTTCATACTGTAACTCCTTTTAATTCACACATTTCTACATTCGGTGCTTACAATTTTGTCACACTCTTGCTTCACGGGCTGGCTGCGTGCATAATGTTACCTGCCAAGTCCGTTTCTTCTGTCCCTGAGGAAAGGGATACTGGAGAATCATCTTCTTCCAATTTTGGCTGTTTCCACTTAGCAAAACTACCATCTGATACGTCTGAAGGCAAGCACAGCACATTAATAACAACACACACATTTCTTTTGTCCCAAGTTTATCTTTTCACCAGTTAATGTCTAACCTTGATACGCACCAAGTGAAAGTTGTTCCCTGCCTGTTACTAATTACTTATCATTTGGCACATGGGACAAGTATCAAAGCACTGAGTCTACTGATGCCCGAAAGAAGATGCAGGGGAACAGGCCTCCTTTTGATGAGCTCTGTAACATTTAGGAACATTCTGCTTAGCAAGATACAGACTGAATCTAACAGAAAGCAGTAGTGGTTGGCACCAGGAACACTTCCAAGGCTCCAGGCTAAATGGCAAGGTAGCAAGATTTCCCCACATGTGGGCCTTTGGAAGCTCACAGATCACCCCGCAGCGTGTGCCACCTGCTGGTAACACTGGAGCTTCAGGGTTACCGTATAAATGAGATCCTTTTTGCTCTTCACTAGCTCAAGTGACTTAGAGAGCATCAGCTTATGAGATTTAAATATAGAGTCTCTTCTCAATTCGGCATTTACTAAATATGTTCCAATCACTTTCACCCCACACATGTCCTCACTTCATCTTCCCAATCTTATCAAAATGGCACCACCATTGCCAAAAGAGTTCTATTATTCGGTCTGACTCCTGCTTTTCTTTACCATCCACTTCTCTTCCATCAACGCGGCCTGAGGTCCTGCCTATAGAATGAATCCATACCTCTCTCTGCATTCCCATGCCGTGACCGTCCACCCTGACCCTGGAGGAGCTCATCAATACCGTACCTTCAACTGTCATCTCCCAAATCTCTCTTGCCTGAGCTCGCTTAAGCAGCAAATTTGTATTTCCAACTGCCTACTCAACATCTCCATCTCAAACCCATTCTTTCTATTTCCTCCCTCAAACCACTTTGTTCCCCACCATATACTGAGCCCCTAAACACACGTGCAGCTGTGGAGTCATCTGGCTTTTCCCTCTCCTCGCATATCCAGCTAATTGCCATTGATTTTCTCTCTGAAAGTTCTGGAATCTAATTTCATTAATTTGCTTAATAAATATTTAAATGCCACTATGTGCAAGGAGTTGTGCAATATGGTGGGAAGACAGTGGAGAAGGAAAGAGGCAAGTTTCTCCTTCTCCACTCTGCTCCTCTACCCCGGTCTCTGTGCTTCCTCAGACCCCCAGCTACCCTCTCACCTAAAGGCCTTTGCACTCGTTCCTCGTCTGATCTGAGTCCATCCCCCCACATATCTGCACTGAGGCTTCCTCTGGCCATCCAACCTAAAATTTCAGTACAACCACCCCCTTTGAGACCCCTTCCCTTTGGATCCCCTTTATCACAATATAACATACTACACACTTCACTTATCTCCCCCCATAGAAGGGAAGCTCTGATGAGGTCGGGGATTTTGTCTGTTTTGTTCTCTAGAATATCTAATAAGACATATCCTAAAAGAGGATCTTGGTAAAATAGATAAGAATTTATTCTAATTATCTTATACAAGCAGGGAGAAGTGAGACAGAGGACTATCAAAAACTTTAGAGACCCAAATACCACTACATAAATAAAAATAGAAATTAATAAAGTTTAGCATTTAAAAATCTGCTAAAACTACCTTTTGGGAGGAACTGTAAATATACTAATTTTTAGAAATAACACCAGAGTAGGAAATACTAGTTGTAAACTTCAAGGTGATAAAAGAAAAATAATTTTGCCATTAAAATTATGCAAAATAGAAATAGTCAGTATCAAAATACTTCATGCTCTCTGGTAAAATAGAAGATACATTTTTTAAGAAAAATGAATAACCTAGGTTTAAATGTCAACTTAGATTATTTTCTATTAAAAGAAAAAAAAAGGAAATAGCAAAACAAGAGAGGTAAAACAAGAGATGTAATAAACACCTAATTGAGAGAAAAGAATGATCCAAAAGCAGAAGGGACTAAATTAATACCAGGTATATGAACAGAATGATTATATAAGAATGATGGAATTCATGAGCCCCCTCCGTGGATTTGCTGTGATAGAATTTCCATTCACTGAAAACCTCATTAGAGATCACATTCCCACTCTGAAGAACTTGGAAAAGCAATTGCCTATATCTGGCCTTTCTGGAAAAAATAAAACGAAAAGCATAAGAAATACTCTCCATTTTGAGAGGTAACTTATAGGAGCCACTATTTCTTTCTTCCCATCATTCTTACTAGATTTAGGCACATTCATTTGTTTGAAAAGAATGGATGGATATTTTCTAGGAGGTTGCATTGTTGCAAGGATAAATGATTTTCAAATATCAAGGAAAGCATCCAGGTACAGCACTGTCCCCTTCAAGCCTCAAAACAAACAGCACTCACTTGAATCTCACATGGTATCTACACCCCAGTCAGGGCCCAGAGAAACCACTTAGGAAGGATTCCAGCTACCCCCAATTAGGCCTCAGCTACTACATTTCTTTCCTTGCTTCCTGTTCTACCCTATCTGGATTTTTTTCTCTCTTCAGACAATATATTTGTAGCAACAGCTCAAAGCATGGATCTAAATTTCAATTTATCATGTTCATGCACCACCCATGGTAAAGTATGGTGTCTGCTGGCACAGACAATAGTTACATTACTTGAAGAAAGGAATCCAGGAACACGGGTGTGAGTGGCTTGGAATTTGTGAACCTACTAAAAAGGAATCATCCAGAAGGACCACGTGAGGGCCATGGAAATAATTTGGCATAGAGAACTCTTTTGGAGGAGGCAATCGTTACAGTATTTTACCCGTAACAGAGGAATGGCTCTGCAGAGAGAACAGGCTCCTCTAAAGAAACCCGTGCATATATTAAAGGCTGCAGGTCCTAAGTGATGCAGTTGACTCAGTTTTGTTTCCATGGTAACTATATGCCTCTTTCAACAGGGACTTTTTGACATTCTCTTAAAGGGGTTCAAACTACATACATAAAGCACCTCAAAATAAATATAAACAAAGAAAAAACAAAGACAAAGAAAAAATGAATAAACACAAACAGTAAACAAACCCTGGCTGAAACTAAAGTGATCTCAAATGGAGAATGCTGACTCCATTTGTTTATTGGTGGCTGGCAGAAGGGGTGTGCTCGTGCTTTTGAACATAGCTTTCCTCATTGGCATGAAAACTGAAGACTTTTGAAATCTGAGGAGCTTCTGAATTTACACTGGGTGGCCTCCTGGGCACAGGTTGTAGTGACCATAATTTAGTATCCATATTGATATAGTCACACTTCTGATAAAATAATTTTTAGTGCTACACAGAACCAACCCTATGGTTAACAGCCAAGTTCTCCTAAGTTAAGGCATTTTGAAAATCTTACTCTGAAGTGACACCCTGTGGCCTAGAATCAGAAATGCCAACAACCTTCACAGTCTTCTTTACCCAATATCCTCCCCCTGGAGGCACTTTCCCAATGCCCATTCCTTTGTTTATTCTACCAATGTTTATTTAGTATGCTGAGAATATGAAAAACTGAAGACAATCTCCATGGTTGAATTGCTCAGCCTAATGGGGACTACTGAAATATCTTTTGCACGGATTAATGGATTTTAAAATCCGTAAATCAATTGATAATACTTACTTACTTGTGACTATATAGGAACGATTATTCAATGATGGAATTATGCAGAGGTTCATCATTAAATGCAAGAATTTTTTTTTTTTTTTTTTTAAGGAGAGCGCAACTCACAGTGGTCCATACAGGGATTAAACCAGCAACCTTGGTGCTACCAGCACCATGCTCTAACCAACTGAGCTAACTGGCCACGTAAATGCTAGGATTTTTTAAGGTTCTTATTCTGGCTCCTTGGCAAATACTTATTATTCAATATGCCTCTATATGCCAGGCACTGAACTCAGCATTCATAGCACTGAATGGAACAAAGAAGCTGTCCTCCTGACTCCTTCCCAATGATGGAGACATGACCAAGAAGGTAGATGAGGGCAAAATGCAAAATCATGAGTAAAATTATCCTGTTTACTTACAGTTCTGGAAGCATGGCACATAAAAAGTTCTAGGGTAAACATTAAAACATCAGTTGACGAGCAAAATGGCAGAACAGAAGTTTTCTACTATCTCTACCCGCTCCCCAAAAGAACACCTACCTTGAAAATCACTTATAGACAAAAGTGCCTTTGGGGAAGGAAGTCTTGGAATCCAGTGGGGAAGTTCTAGCACCTTGTTGGACTTTTTTTTGAAAACCCAAGATTGGACATATTGAAGAGGGTAACGAGAACTGTTTCACTTTAAACACATCACCACTCACTCGAGGCAGCACAGCTCAGCCAAGAGACCTCTGCAGCCTGTGATTTCTCTCATGGGGGAAAGTGAGAGCGTTTGAGGGAGCGCTCAGTTTCCCCAGCTGTGCGGGACACTGCGAAAGAGAACCACTTCTTTCGTGCCCCGTCCAGAATACTAAGGTATGATACACGACTGGGGGTGAGGACGGGCTGGGAGAACAGCATCCAGGGCTCTTGGAGAGCACCAAAGGGACATAGATCCATCCTACTACCTGCTCTAGACTCCATCGAAAAACCTGACCATGGGCCACTGGAGATGCCTCACCTATGGGCCCCCCCAACTGGCCTATGGTTGCCACAAACACTCCACATGCCTCACCCACACACATATGCCCCCATCCTGCGGTTGGCTCACTTTGCACACTGCCCCCTTACCACTCCAGGGTACCGACCAAGAGCATTTGAAGAAAGGCCAATCCTGCAGGATTGCGAAGAAGCACAGAAGCTTGAGCAGTCAGCACTACTCTAGGGAAAGCTACAGGAGGCTGGCAGCACTGGCCTCACTTTGCAGGATTGAGAGAAAATATGCAATCTTAAGAAGTACCCCACAGAGGGAAGCAGAAGCAGGCATATCCATGGCAAAGGTCTGAGGAAGCTTCGGAATCTCTGGAAGGACTGAAAAACGGCATTTCTCTCCCGAAGCCAGTCAATAAAGACTGAGGAAGGTGACTGCTTCTTCAAGCGATCCAGAATTTCAAGGAACATGAAAACTCAAGGAAACATAACACCACCAACAAAACCCACAATAATTATACTGACCCCAAAGAAACGGAACTCTGTCATGCCCAATTAAGAACTCAAAATAGTTGTTTTAAGGAAGCTCAATGAGCTACAAGAACACACAGAAAGGCAATTGAACAAAATAGGGAAGACAATTTGCAAACAAAACAAGAAGTTTAACAGAGGGATAGGAATCATAAGGAAGAACCAAAGAAAAATTCTGGAGCTAAAGAATACAAAAATGAAATGAAAAATTCAATAGAGAATATCAACAACAGACCTGAGCCAGCAGAAAAAAAGAATCTGTGGTGTCAAAGAGATCATTTGAAATTATCCAGTTAGAGGAGAACAAAGACAAAAAGAATGAAAAAGAGTGAAGAAAGCCTACCTGAATTATGTGACACCATTAATAGGAACAAAGCATACCACTAATAGATACAAACAGAAACAATTCACAGAAACAGAACAAATAATCCTAAAATTCATATGGAACCACATAAGACCTGAATAGCCAAAGCAATGCTGAGAAAGAAGACCAAGCTGGAGGCATCATGTTTCCTATACTGTAACAAGACTATACTAATCAAAACAGCATGGTACTAGCATAACAACAGACACACAGATCAATGGAACAGGATAGAGAGCCCAGAAATAAATACACACATATATGATCAATTAATTTATGTCAAAGGAGCCAAGATATACAATGAAGAAAGGACAGGCTCTTTAAGAAATCATGTTGGGAAAACATGACAGCCACATGCTGTCAAAAAAATGTTAAAAGAATGAAATTAGACCACTGTCTTACACCATATACAAAAATTAACTCAAAACATAAGACTTGAAACCATAAAACTCCTAGATGAAAACATAGGCAGTAAGCTCCTTGACATTGGTCGTGGTAATGATTTTTTTGGATTTGACACCAAAAGCAAAGGCAACAAAAGCAAAAATAAACATAGTGGGACCTCATCAAATTAAAAAGCTTCTGTACAGCCAAGGAAACCAACAAAAAAATGAAAACTCAACCTACAAAATGGGAAAAAAATATGTACAAACCAGATATCTGATAGGGGTTAACATCCAAGATATATAAAGAACTCATACAACTCAATAGCAAAAAAAAAAAAAAAAAAAAAAAAATCCAAGTTATAAATGAGCAGAGAATCTGAATAGACATTTTTCTAAAGAAGATGTACAGATGGCCAACAGGTACATGAAAACGTGCTCATCATCACTAATCATCAAGAAAATGCAAATCCAAAACAAAATGAGGTATCACTTCACACCTGTTAGAATGGCTATTATCAAAAAGACAACAGATAAGTGTTGGCTAGGACATGGAGAAAAGGGAACCCTCGAGCACTGTTGGTGGGAATGTAAATTGGTACAGCCACTATGGAAAACTCTATGGAAGTTCCTCAAAGAATTAACAATCAAACTACCATAAGATCCAGCAATCTCACTTCTGGGTATATACCCACAGGAAATGAAATCACTATCTCAAAGAGGTATCTGTACCCCATGTTCACTGCAGCATTATTTATAATAATCAAGACATGAAAACAACCTAAGCATCTGTTGGCAGATAAACTGATAATAAAAATGTGGTACACACATACATTGGAATATTATTTAGTCATAAAAAAGAGGAACATCTTGCCATTTGCAACAACATGGATAGACTTTGAGGGCATTATGTTAAGTGAAATAAGTCAGACACAGAAAGACAAATACTGTATGATCTCACTTACATGTGGAATCTAAAAATATTGAACTCTTAGAAAGAGACTAGAATGGTGGTTACTAGAGGTGGAGAGTGGGGGAAATGGGGAGATGGTGGCCAAAGGATACAAAGTTCTAGTTATAAAATGAATAAGTTCTGGGGATCCAATGTACAGCACAATGATTACAGTTAACAATACTTGAAAGTTGCTGAGAGAGTACATCTTAAATGTCCTCACCACAAAAAAGAAATGGTAATTATGTGATATGATGGCGGTATTAGCTAATGTTATGGTGATAATCATACTGCAATATATAAATGTATTAAATTAACATGCTGTAACCTTAAACTTACACAATGTTATATATCAATTATATCTCAATAAACCTAGGGAAAAAAATCAAAAAAATAAAAATAAAGTCTCTCCTGGTATATCAAGATAAATAAATAAGCAAACACATTACAGTGTTTACCTATTGGATGGGGACATATGACACTGGGGACTATGAACAAAAGAGAGGAAGCAAGGAATCCTTTGAGCTCCCAAAGAAAAAGTTCAATTCACTTAGAAGGGAAAAAAAATGTAACCCTAGAAGATAGTTGAACATTACAAAGTCCTCAAAACATGAGTAAGTCAAGGATTTACACCCAATCAAGCTGTTTAAATTAAAATTAACAATCAAATATGTTTGAAAAGTTAACAGACCATATGGTGAAATAATTTGTAAAACCTTAAAAAGGCAACATCACATACAATAATCATAGAACAAAGACAAAAATGGGTCATATCAATAAAAGTAGGTTTGAGTCATTTATTCAAAGAAAAATATCTTCAGATTAGATCATACAGCAAAACCCATATTATGCTATAGAGAAAAAGAAACGCCTAAAACAAAATTATTTATAATGATTGAAAATGAAAACATGACAATAGTTTGGCAAGTGGAATCAAAAAGAAACAAGAGTGACAAAATTAGTTGAAGTACAATCTGGCCAAAGAGCAAAAAATCAGCAAACAACAAAAAGGGTAAAGAAGCAATCACTTCATCCCAGGCTTCAATGAAGTATCATAAATAATTTCTAAGGAAAATGAGAAGCTGCAAATAAATAAATAAATAAATAACCATTAAGCACACAAGGAAACAATGCGCCATGAGCAGAGAGCAGCAGAATCAGACAGCAGAAAGGTACTCACAAAAACTTTAGTTACTGGAATTCTCAGACACACATTATTAAAAACACGTATTCTTTTTAAAGAAATAAATTCAAGCTTAAAAATATTTTTAAGGGAACAGGGCACTACACGTAAAATGACCCAGAAGATCTGTAAAGAACCAAACATTTTCTAGAAACAAAAGATACAATAACAAACATTTCATGATAGATTCAATAGCAGATCAGATATAGGTAAAGAGATAGCAGTGAACTGGAAGATTGGCAAATTAAATTATCCAGCATGCAAACAGAGCAAAGAAATGGAAAATACGTAAGCGTAGTTAAGAGACTACTCTTACATACTGAATACAGAATGAGACAGAATATTATGCATCTAACTGGAGTTCAAGAAAAAGGGAGAATGAGCCAGAAGCAATATTTGAGGAGATAATGGCTGAGACTTCTCCAGAAGTGATGAAAAACACTATGTCATATATTCAAGATGCCCTACAAATATTAAGCAGGATAAAATGAAAAGAATACCACACTTAGATAAATTTTAATAAGTGGAAAATTGTCAAAGATAAATAGAAATCATCTTATAAGTATTTAGAGGGAGGCAAGAAGAGACAAATTACCTTCAGAGTAACTGTGAGATTAACTGCTGAATTTTCATCACAAGAACAGAAAACAAAAGGTGGTGGAATAATATCTTTGATGTACTGACAGAAAAAGTTCTGCCAACCTGTATTGACATTCAGTGAAAATTTATTCAAGTATAAGGGTGAAGCAGGCCTTTTCAGACAAGCGAAAAACTGAGGAAGTTCCCACCAGCAGACCCTCACCAAAGGTGTACCATAAGCAGAAAGAAAGAAGTCTCACATGGAGAGTGTGAGAAGCTACCATGTTTCCCCGAAAATAAGACCTAGCAAGACAATCAGTTCTAATGCATCTTTTGGAGCAGAAATTAATATGAGACCCGGTCTTATTTAACTATAAGACCTGGTATAATATAATTAACATTATAATATAATATAATATAATATAATATAATATAATATAATATAATATAATATAATATAATATAATATAATATAATATAATATAATACTGGGTCTTATATTAATTTTTGCTCCAAAAGACACATTAGAGCTGATTGTCTGGCTAGGTCTTATTTTCGGGGAAACAGGGTAGAAGAATGTAAACAAAGTGGTAAATATGTGGGCATATAAAAATGTAAATGACTACGTAAAACAGTATCTCAACTTTTATAATAAAATTAAAATACAGAACACCACCACATAACACAGTTGGGGTAGGATACTGGAATTCAAGAGACTTAAGGTCCTGTATAATCTGGGAGGAAAAGAATGCTACTGATTAAAGTTAGACTTCGAAAAGTTATTCATGTTATAATTTCTAGGTTAATCAGTAAATGAAAAGAAATAGAGTATGTAACTATAAATGAGTAGAGGGGAAAATAGAATGAGAAAAAATACTTAAGCAAAATTTAAAAAAATATTGAGAAAGAAAACAAAATGGTTGGATCACATAGAAAGTACAAAATAAATTAGTAGATAGAATCCAAATATAGGAGTAATTACAGTAATTTAAATGGACTAAATACTCCAGTTAAAAGACAAGTACTATGATATGAGGAGTCGGGGACTCCAAATATAGGCTATTTACAAATGGTGTCTATCACCTGAGGACATATATGTTAAACATAAAAGGATGAAAAGATGATACTATGCCCATTCTAAACTAAAGAAATAACAGACTTTAAGACAAACACATTACTGGAGGTAAAGGGGGGCGTGTCACTTCATAATGATAAAAGTTTCAATATGCCATAAGGCTAAACTATTTCACGTTTACAAGCACCTAAGCCATTCTTATTTTGTATAAACCAAAATTGAACAGACCCGAAGGAGAAACTGGCAAGTCCACAATCATCATAAGAGGTTTTAATACACTACTCTCAACAACTGATAAAACAAGTGGACTGAAAAAAATTAGTAAGAATATAAACTATTCGAAGAATGTAATTAAGGAAAGTGACTGAATGGATACACATATAGAGACACTACACTCAATAATTGTGGAATATACTCTTACCACAAATAACCTTTAAAAAATTTGACATATACTGGGCCATAAAGGACATCTCAAAATTGCAAAGGATGCAATCATACAGAAAGGATGCAATCATCTCTGGCCACAATGAAATCAGACTAGAAACAGTAAAACGAGAGCTAGAAAACGAGAGCTAGAAAAATCCCATACCACTGGTAATTGAGAAATATACTGCTTTTCTTTTAAAGAAAAAGTATTTTTAAATAAGTAATAACAAATGCATATTATGTGTGGGATTCAGCTATAGTAGTACTCAGAAATGTGTAGCATTAAGTGAATACAGGAAATAATTTATAAGATATCTTTGACTGTTGGTAGGGAAGAATTTCTCAAGACTAAAAAAGTACTAACCATAAAGAAGAGATTAATAAATTAGAATTCATTAAAATTAAAAACTTTGGTTTATCAAAAAAACTCATAAAGACATAGAGAGAGAAAACATCACAGAGAGAGAGAAGCGCAAACCACCACTTGAAGAAGATATTTACAAGACTTATAACCCAGTCCAGAATCTATGAAGAACTCCTAGGAACTGATATAAAAGGACAAGCCTATTAACAAATCAGCAAGACATTTTAGACACTACACAAAGAGGAAATTCAAATGGCTTATAAACATATAATGCTTAACCTTAATTAGGGATATTCAAATTAAAACATCACTGTATATATATATATACACACACGAATCAAGATTTTAAAATACCAAGTCTTGGCAGAATGTGAAGCACCAGAACCCTCACACCCAGCTGGTGGGAAAGTAAGTGGATACAACCACGTTGGAAATGCAGTTTGGCACATCTAAAACTGTTAAAGGTACATATACTCTATGGCCTAGCAATTCTATTCCTAAAACATACCTAGAGAACATTTTTCAAACATGTACCAGGAGAAATGGACATGATTCTTTATAGTGGCATTATTTCTAATAACTAAAACTGCAAACAATCCAAAGACCCCACAGCACTAGAATGGATAAATGACAGTATATTTGTGTAGCTGAATATTATATTGTGATGAAAATTAATATACTTCACCTATGCATTGGCATAAATGGACCTTTACAAATGATTTTGAGCAAAAGAAGCAGGACACACAAGGTATACACAGTATGCTGCCATTTGTTTAAATTTAAAATCAAATATAACTAAACTACCTATTACATAGGGATACACACAAAGGAAGTAAAATTATAAAGAAAAGCCACAGAAGGGTTTTCACAAGTCAGGACTGTCATTACCTCTGAAGGATGGACGGAATGGGCAGAGAATGACCCCGTATGAAAGGGCTCTTTCTGGTTCTTACTCTGAATTGTGGTTACATACGTGTTCACTTTATAATCGTTCTTTAAACTATACACGTTTTGTATTCTCTTCTGAATCTATGGCACTCTTCACAATGTGAAAGTGAAAAAAATAAAAGCAGTGGACTCAAACACAAAACTAAGCTTCATGAATGGGCCCCTGTGAAGGTGGAAAGGTGGGGATGGGTTTGGCATGGAGCGAACCAAGATTTGGAAATCGTAATGTTCTGTTTGTTAAACGGGATGGTGGGTCACAGATGGCTGTTGTGTTGATATGCTAACTATCCTGCATATAATTCATAACTATTTGAATCTTCCTGATATTTAATTTAACATGCAAAGAAAAAACAAACTGTTCAGAAACATCCTGAAGATGTTTAGTTAGGTACTAAACTAATTCACAACACTGTGTCCTGGTCTGGAAACCTTTGGATCACCATTTCCACAAAACATGAATTCAGAAATTGTAATACCTTGGCCGTACAACTTTTTGAAACATTGCTGATAAACTGTAAGCGCCCCGCTAAGCTCTTGTGTGAGGCCGGAGAAGAGGCATGCTGGCTGGCGGGATTCGGGCCCCAGGCTATGTGCTTCTTGACACAAGACATTTTTGTTCCTGAAGAAGTCCCTGTTCCCCTCCTTGAACTTCATGCACATTTGGAGCTGATCTGCAGATCACACTAGTCTCTCCAAGACCTAGCAATCGTCACTCTGTAAAGTGATTTTATCTGCTGCAATTTGAATAACAGCCTGGCCTGCCAAAATCAGATTTGTTTGGCTTTATACTGCAAAAAGAGTTTAGTATTCTCTCACCTCTGTCTTCCAAGTTTTCCAGTTTATGTTTGAAGTTAGTATTTTCCATCAATGACTCTGGGTTCACAGTCTTAAGAAAAAGAAAAAAAAATCAACAGGCCACAAGTATACGTATTTGTGTCAAAATGAGAAATAAATGGCGTTACATTATCCCTTAGGAAGGAATAAGCCCGTACATTATGCAAATATGATATTAATTCTAGAAAACCCAACAATTAAATAATACCTGAGGTACATTTTCTTCAACCTCTGAATGCTCCAATGAAGAGAGACTGCTCAGTGAGTGGGAGCTTTGAGGTTCTGAATATTAGAGAGAACAGTTTCAAGGGAGAAAACGCACTAACAGCAACTTCAGGCAAAACATTTTAATGCTCCTCTATATATTAAATCTCACTATGAAAAAATGGGACACAGTTCTAAATTTAAAAAAACTTTCAGGGCATGTGTGGTTGTGAGGTTTGTGGATCAGTAGGTAAAATGAATAGTCAGTTACCTCAACTAGATCCCGACCTTTAATAGCTGCCCATCTGACCCCACGGTCATGGGCAAGGATTCTGCCACCTCAACCTTGTGATCCCTCTATTTCTTCTCTCTCTTACTTCCACTCCCTTATTTCCTCTTACTCTCTAATGCTAATATTCCTCTCTCCTTTTTCCTTTTCTCTACTTGTTTTCTGCCAGTGGCAGCCAAGCCAAGAAGTTGTCAGTCTCATGCCTACTAAGTGCCAGTATGTATCGGGCAACATGCTAAGCTGCAGGATGATAAAGGTGAACAAAACAAAACCCCTTCTCTTAAAAATTTTTAAGACGCAAATAGTTTTAATAAAGTACAGCGGGGGTTAAGATAAACCTTGCAGGTCAAGGGTTGGCAAATTCTGGCCCCTTCAGCCCCTTGGGCCACCTGGTTTTTTAAATAAAAATTATGTGAAAAGATAGCTACGCCCATCAGTTTACATCTTGTCTGTGGCTGACTTTGTGCTACAACTGCAAAGTTAAATAGTTACAACAGAAACTACAAGGGCCAAAAAGCAAAAAGTACTATCCATCCAAAGAGAAAAAGTTTGCCAACCCCTATACTAACAAGTCACCATTTGAGTTTCTTGCTTCTTTAAAAGAGGAGAACGAGCAATTCTTATGCACACACTAATGTCAAATGTTAAAGCAGAATTAAAACACAATATCCTCTAAATTTTGCTAACAAGGACATTAAAGAGAAGAACAATCATACCTTCACACTTTCTTCAACAGATATTAAAAGACAAAAAATGTTTTATTTACTTCAAACTACCTTTCCCAAAACATAAGTTTCTCTATGTATATCAACAGAAATCAGGTACCTGTTTTCTGGGCAGAAACTTCAGGAGTTAAAAGGGTAGAACTACCCTGAAATTTTGTTCCAGAAATTTTTGGAGGTGTGGCATTACTTTCCCTTGGGGTATCTTTCCATAATGGTGTTAGAAGTTTAGCCTAAAATATAATACTTTTTAAAAGTGTTAACATTCATAACCATTCAAGACAAGCTGTCAAAAATTCCAAGACATTTATTTCCAATATCCTTTAAAAAAGTTTAAGTATTGGATTTATTCCATTTGAAACTAAACGCTAAGACTACAAGATCCCAGAGTAGGAAGCACATTAGATCATATACAGAAGGTGCAAAAAAAAAATGTATACACATTTTAAGAAAGGAAAAAATTGTGTTAAAATTGTAATAATATATACCAATAACAAAAGATGAGTACAAGTCATGTGTAGATATTTTTTTGGCACCCCCGGTATCAATTGATAATTCTAGATCAAAAATAACTGTACACCAAAGTTCTCCAAGTCTGGTCCCGGACCACAGCATCTGCAACACCTGGGAACCTGATGGAAATGCCAGTTCTCAAGCCTCACCTAAGACCTACTCAGTCAGAGCGCTGGGAACAGGACCCAGCAAGCCGTGTTTTAACAAGTCATCTGGGTCACTCTTGTGACCACTAAAGTTAGTGAGAACCACTGCTCTAAATCAGGAGTCAGCAAACTACAGCTCACTGCCTGTTCTGGAAAGAAACATTATTGGAACACAACACACCCATTTGTTTAGGAATGTCCACGGCTGCACTGACAGAGATGAATAGTTGCCACAGAAACCATAAGGCCCACAGAGTTGAAAATATTTACTCTCTGGCCCTTTACAGAAAATGTTTGCCGACCCCTGCTAAATTATTCTCTTCATGACTCCAGCACAAAGAAGTGAATTCTGAATATGGAAATTTGTACAAAGTCAGCAATGCCCTCACTGAAAATCAGCAGAGACTTCTTATCACTGGCACAGCTTAAATTTATGGATTCTCAAAGCTTTGATGTTTCTTTGGTGCTTATTTAAAACAAAAAGACATGGTTACTAAAAAACTGTTCTTTTGGTCTATTTCTGATGACTCATTATTTCAGTTTGAACTATTCAACAAATATTTGGGCACTTACTCTGGCTCACAGGTTTAATCTATAAACAATCTGTCATTACAGAACCCGAGAGCCCCTTAGATTCACAGAGGGCAGCGAACCCCAGGCTGAGGGAAGGAGGCCGGTGGGGGGCAGACAATTAGCTATGAATGGAGCACTAACCACGGGTTGGTGATGCCCTCAGAATCCCAGCAGCCAGATAGGACAGGACTCATTTAACAAGAAACAAAAGCCAACTGCTGAGAGGTAATTCAGCTAATCGCAGGAAAAATTAGGCTTTGAGCTGGTTTGGAGGACACTAGTGCTCATACTCTTAACTACTTTTCTATAAAACAAGGATAATTGAAGGGACCTAAGAAATTTTGAGGGTTTATTCAATATTTATATAAGCCCGAAGGCATTTCTACCACTTGCAAAATAAAGATTTAAAGGTTTTAAATCATTAAAAGCTTTGGAAATAACATGTCAACAAATTGAACACTAAGGGAAGAAATAAACCAAGAAGTTTATTTTAAAAAGTAAATTCAAAAGAGCATATATTTTCAGTTAATCAGAAAAGCCCAGATTTTAAGCACCGTTATAATAAACATCTTTCAGCAACATTGGGGAACAATGAAAAAAAGATCCTAAACCTTTACCTAAGATGCATACTAAATGTTTAGAAGTCTTTGCAGTTTCTGTTAACAGTGGTTTACATACTAGTAAAAGACTGCTTTATTATTCTCATATTCCTAAAAGGAGTTTTTTTGTTTTTTTTTAAGAAATAAATGCAGTTTAACCCTAAACAGACCGACCTGTGTCGTGCTAATGCCATAAGGGCACTCGGGAGCCCCGATAAAGTTTACTTACATGGTCTTTCTCACGGTCCCTGCCAGGACTGAGAGGGTAAAGTGGCAAAACTAAAATGAAAGGAAATAAGTGTACAATGGGTAAGTTTACATATGAGAAATACAAAAACTCATCTTTCCCTCTCCCGATTATACGTGTCCAGGCTAAAAGCCATTCCCATTTCCTACAACTAACACAAATGCCTGGTTCTGAAGATCCCGTTAATAATTATTCAGCTGTGTTCCTCACCACCCAGCACGCATTGTCTGCTCTAGATCAAGTCCCTGAATGCCGTCCTCATGTCCTCAGTTTGTCCTTGTACGTTTACCTAACTTAGAATGCTTTCCCCTCGCCGCACCTCTTCAAACCCTATTTTTTTCCCAACGAGGAGCTCAAGTCCTACCCACCTCACCTCTTCCTTGAAGCTTTTCCTGATGATTCCAGCTCATATCAGAGTCCTCTTATCTGACCTCCTACTCCATTTATCTACAGCTCATATTTAACAGTTATTTACCAATTCCATATGCTTTTGTACGTTTCATGTATGTACATTTTGCCTTTCCAATGTAATTGTAGCAGGGGAAGGAGAATCACATGATCATACATCTCTTTGGTAACTGCTCTCATCATATACTGAAAAATAAACACCTGCTGATTTATTTGAGAAATGACTTGAAAGAAGAAATGCATCAAACTTACTTTTTAAGCTACTTCTGGCTCTTGCCTTTTTTCGACCAGGATATGGTTTTAGGAATTTCCTTTCTTGGTTATTGGTCCAAGATAGTTCACTGGTACTAGTACTTGAATCTTGATTACTCTCTGAGAAGAGGTGTTTCCTATAATGAAACTTCTACAAACACAGATGATAAATGAGAACTATTAAAGGGTGCTAGTACCCTTTATATACAATTAAACATACCACTACCAAGTGAGACAAAAGAGAAGTATCTCCTTCTAAAAGACGGTCTCTCACACAATAAAAAGGCCCAGAAGTAAGGAGGGGAAGAAAAAGAAGAAACAGATTATTTTATTAGTCAATTCTCAACCAAGCCACTGTTGTAAAGGATGAGAAAATCCTCTCTAATCAAATACTTGCAACTAACGAGATGTTAGGTCACTGCTCAAAGGCTGATGCACCTTAATGTCATGTTAACACTATAACTTCAAAATATTAACCTGAACGACAAAAGCAAGTATAAAACTAATTTTTACAAAGATATGCTTGTCTACATTTTAGAAGAACCAAAATAAAAACAAGACGGTTATTCCTATTTGAACCTTAAAGGCTTTGAAATTAAGCCTGGACTATAAAGGTTAGATTTTTAGGACAAACGTAATCTGTTCTGCTGGATTATTCAACTGTACATTGATATTTACACATATCAATGTGTAATTTTGTAATGTGTAATATTAAGTCTTTTTCTGTTTTTGGATTCACTTTTACAAATGCTATTAATGAAAAAGTTTATGCTCGATTTTAACATGGAATTCGTTTTGATTTTAACAAAATGCATATTCTATTTGAGCCCTGTCTGTGGTGTCCTTCCAGGAGCCCAGTCCTTAAACCACCATGACTCTACAAGGGTGCCACCATTCAGCTTGTAACAACTCATTCTCATGTCAGGCCAGGGAGGATTCACATGAATCCAAATGTATTAAGTGGTGACAGTATCCCACATACTCTTTTCAAACTGATCCACATCAGCTAGAAGATACACGCTGTTCCTCGAATGGCAAAGTGTAGAGTCAGCTTAGGGTGAGGACCAGCCTCACCCTTATTTACGACAGCACAACCCATAGCTTTTAAGATGGGTGATGGTGAACTATCTGTTTTTCAAATGAATTTATTTTTAAAGATCCAATTGAAAATGCTTAGCAGTTCACCATTTGTAAAGAAGCTCATTTTTTAAAGGAAAGTTGTGAGCCAGAGTTATCTGTATCTTACTCTTATGAGAATAATAAAAAAGGTTGGAGGGACCCTCACATTTGTTCCAGAGTTCCTCACTCCAGTGTCTTGTAACAAGCAAGCATCACTTCATTTAATGCATCCAATTAACACATCACACAGCAAGGCTTTCCCAGTTTCTTTAGTTTTATAGATAAAGGTGTTGAAAGTTATTTACAAAAAGTATCCAGAGCAGTCATTTTTAAATTTGGCTGCACATTATAATAGAATCACCAGAAAAGGGCTTTTTAAAAAATCCCAATGCCTGAGCTTTACCCAGGACCAAGTAAGTCAGAATCACTGGAGAAGGGATCCAGACTTTAGTATTTTCATCAGCTCCTCTGGTGACTATAGTTAGAAGCCTGGGCAGTGGAAAATAAGTACCATTCCTAAAAGCAAAACAAAAGGAGCCTATCTCATTTGTTTGAAGCTCATGATCTCAAATTTTTTAAAAATTTCATTTAATGTTCATAATAGAGATATTTTTCAAATGCACTGACTACAGACTTAGAGCACTGATCTTACCAAAGTGGGAGCAAACCGGAGATGTGTAAGTTGGTGGACACAGGGACAAAACCATGTCACTGACTCAAAGTGAAACATTTCTTTTCAATTCATTAGCACTTCTGCTTCTATTCAAGATAAATCTCAAGTGCTAGTAGGTCTTTCAACTTCTCTTCTGCTTACTAATCTTTTTTTTTAAAACAACAAGAAAAGGCTCTAGCCACAAAGTCTAACAAGTAAAAGTACAGTTCGGTATGATAACTTTGTTATTTTCCATTGTATATATTTGGGGGCTTACCTACTATTTGTTACAACTAATGCTGATTTTTCCATTTGAAAGTGAAATAACTCTGGGATTCTGGTCAAGATGGCAGAGTAGGTAAACAGTGTGCTCACCTCCTCTCCTGACTCCATCAAAATTACAACTAAACTACAGAACAACCATCACTGAGAATGACCTGAGGTCTAGCTGAACAAAAGTCCTACAACTAAGAATATACAAAAGAAGCCACATCAAGACTGGTAGGAAGAGCAGAAGCATGGAACAGGATGGTCCCACACACATGTGTGGCAGTTAAAAATTGGGAGGGGTATCTTGGCTGCAGAGGTCCCACTGAGAAGCAATGGGTCCCACCCCCACACCTGGCTATCCAGCTCAGGATTCCAGTAACAGGAAGAAAAGTCCCCATAACTTCTGGCTGTGAAAATCAGCAGAGATTGTGGCTGAGTAAGATAGAGGGTGGCTAGAATCCCAAACATTCCTCTTAAAAGGCCCACACATGGACTTACTCACTGATGGATTCACTCACTCTGAGCTCCAGCACTGGGGCAGCAGCTAGAAAGGCACCAGGGATCTATGGGGTGGAACTGAATTATCTGGCTTCATGGTGAAGGCTGGAGGGGCAGCTTTCTCCCAGACAGAAGTGCTGGTAGAAGCCACTATTCCTTTGTTGATCCCTCCTCCTTCCCAGTGTGCAGACATAGGCAGCCACCATATCTGAGTCTCCATCAACCTGACTAACAATGGTTGTCCCGCTCTGGTGATTCCCAGAGACCCCGCCAACCCACCCAAATTTCGAGGCTACCCAAACCTCTTCCAGTGGCTTTTCCATACAAATGGCTCATCATGGCTCATGCAGCAGACTTTCCTAAAATTTCTCAAAGGTTCATGAACCCCAAACAAGGGGCATCTAGCATCAGTGTGTCCCCTACCTCTTGCTGAGCAGCCCCAAGCCTGGCACTAGTGACAGCTGGACTCAGTTCAAGATTGGTTCTCCAGGTACCACTCAACTCCATGTGGATAGTGGCCATCTGCATATTGCTTTATGGCTCATTCCAGGAGGCCTTGAAGGTGGCACACCTGGTGGCTGGCTTCAGATTGAGCTGGAATACCATCCAATTGCCTCCATAGATGACACACCCAAAGGGCAGACTGAGCAGGCACCAGACAAGAGCCCTGCTAAAGCAAATCCTGTTCCATAGGGTCAGCCCTTGCACAATAGCCCCTCCACTGTAGTCATGTCCAGTCTTCACAACCAATCAGCCTGAGGGTCAAACCCTCCCACTGACATGCAAACGGCAACCAAGGCTCAACTACAAGAGGAGGGCACACCCAACCCACACAAGGAACACACCTGCAGCACCTGGGTCACATGACCAGGGAGACTGTACCACTGGGCCTCACAGGACACCTATTACATTAGGCCACTGTACTAAGATCAGGCAACGGACCAGCTCTACCTACTACATAGAAACAAATACAGAGAAGCAGTCAAAATGGGGAGACAAAGATACATGTCCCAAATGAAAGAACAGAGAGAAGCTCCAGAAAAAGAACTAAACAAAATGAAGACAAGCAATCTACCAGATGCAGAGTTCAAAACACTGGTTGTCAGGATGCTCAATGATCTCAGTGAGAACTTGAACAAAGAGATAAGAAACATAAATATGGCGATAGAAAACAAAGAACCCGTCAGAAATGAAGAACACAATAACTAAAATAAAGGATACATTAGAGGGAATCAACAGATTCGATGAAGCAAAGGATCAAATCAGCAATTTAGAAGATAAGGCAGCATAAAACACCCAATCAGAACAGCAAAAAGAAAAAAGAATCCAAAATAATAATGATAATAATGAGCATCAAGCATACCAACATTCGCATTATAGGGGTACCAGAAGGAGAAGAGAGACAGCAAGAAACTGAAAACCTATTTGAAGAAATAATGATGAGAAACTTCCCTAACCTGGTGAAGGAAATAGATATACAAGTCCAGGAAGCTCAGAGAATCCCAAATAAGATGAACCAAGGAGGCCCACATCAAGACATATTATAATTAAAATGCCAAAGGTTAAAAACAAAGAAAAAAATCTTAAAAGCAGCAATAAAAAAGCAGTTAGTTACCTTTGAGGGAGCTCCCATAAGACCATGAGCTGATTTCTCAACAGAAACTTTGCAGGTTAGAAAGAATTGGCATGAAATATTCAAAGTGATGAAAAACAAGGACCTACAACCAAGATTTCTCTACCCAGCAAAGCTATCATTTAGAATTGAAGAATAGATAAAGTGCTTTCCAGACAAGAAAAAGCTGAAGGAGTTCATCACCACCAAACCAGTATTACAAGCAATGCTAAAGGGACTTCTTTAAAAAGAAGGAAAAAAAGATAAAAAAAAAATAATGAATAAAATGACAATAACTACTCGTACATACCTATCAACAATTATTTTAAGTTTAAGTGGATTAAATGCTCCAATCAAATGACTTAGGATATCTGAATGGATAGAAAAACAAGACCTTTACATATGCTGCCTACAAGAGACTCACTTCAATTGAAAGACACAACCAGACTGGAAAGTAAAGAGATAGGAAAAAGGTATTTCATGAAAATGGAAACAAACAAGCAAAAAATATGGAGTAGCAATAGGTATACCAGACTTGAAAACAAAAACTATAACAAGAGTCAAAGAAATACCACTTCTGGGTATTTACCATAAGAAACCCAAAACACGACTTTGAAGGGACATGTGCACTCATATGTTCATTGCAGCATTATTTACAATAGCCAAGATACGGAGGCAACCTGGGTGTCCATCAATGGAGGAATGGATGAAAAAGAGGTGGTACATATATACAATGGAATATTAGCCATAAAAAAGAATGAAATCTTGCCATCTGCAACAACATGCATGGACATAGAGGGTATTATGCTGAGTGGAGTAAGTTGGATAGAGAAAGACAAATACATATGATTTCACTTATATGTGGAACCCAAAAAAAAATAAATAAACAAAACAAACAAATTCATATATACAGAGAACATTTTGACGATTGCCAGATGGGAGGGTGGTTAGGGCATGAATGAAAAAGGAGAAGGGATTAAGAAATACAAATTGGTAGTTATAAAATAGTCATGAGGAGGTAAAGTACAGCATAATATAGTCAATGATATTGTAATAACTATGTATGGTGTCAAATAGGTACTAGATTTACTGGGAGATGACCTCATAAGTTATATAAATGTCTAATAACTATGTTGTACACCTGAAATTAACATAATATTGTATGTATACTGTAACTGAAAAAAATTTTAAAGTATTGAAAAAAGTGAAATAATTCCTTTTAAAATAAGTTCAAAATAAATTTGAGAAAAATAGAGATAAAGAGCAAAGTGATGACAAATTTTGAAGACGGTATGCAAATAACTAAAATTTGGGAAGTATTGACCACAAACACAAGTTAGTTCATTACCGACATTCTTGTTTCTTGATTTCTGTCACCCTTGAAAGCAGAATCTTTCCTGAAAGAAAATAGCAAATTAATGAAACGTAACCCCATCACCTTCTCCTTCCCTCACTTCACGCCCTAACCTTTTCTGCCTTCATGTGCTCTTTGTCTGATGTGAGCCCAGCACATGGGAAGTACCCCATGTGGCAGACAAACATCTTACCTTACATTTCCATAGATCCTGTGCCTGACAACAACTGGTTATTTAAAACAAATCAAACCTTTGTTGAACCCGTCTCTGTCAGGCACATAAAGAGGAAGGCAGGGTGAGACCAAGGAAGAATCAAGCTGTGGCAAAGCTGCAGAGCAGTGCTTCCTGTCTGCCTCTACCTCAGAATCCACTGGGGTGCTATAAAAAATAGCTTCCCTGATGGCCAATGATGTTGAGCAGCTATCTTTTCATGTAGCTGTTGGCCATTTGTATGCTTCTTTGGAGAAATGTCTATTCAAATCCTTTCTCCATTTTTTTAATAAGGTGATTTTTAAAATTTTGGCTGCTGAATTGTAGGAGTTCCTTATATATTTTGGGTATTGACCCCTTTTATGGTTTATTATTTAAAAAAACATAATCTAAGCGTTGGTGAACATGTGGAGAAATTGGAACCCTTGCACACTGTTCACAAGAATGTAAAAGGGTGTAGCTGCTATGGAAAAGAGTATGAAAATTCTTCAAAAAATTAAAAATAGAACTACTATATGATATAGTAATCCCATATATCCAATGGAATTCAAATCAGGATCTCGAAGGGAAATTTTCACTCCCATGTTCACTGCAGCATTATTTACAACAGCCAAGATATGGAAACAATCTAAATGCCCATTGATGGATGAACGGATAAACAAAATGTGGCATATACATACAAAGGAATACTAGGCAGCCTTTAAAAAGAAGGAAATCCTGCAATACAAAACAACATGGATGAGCTTGGATGACATCACCCTAAGTGAAATATGCCAGTCACAGAAGGACAAATACTGCATGATTCCACTTATATAAGGCATCTAAAATAGTCAAACTCATAGAAAGGGAGAATAGAATGGTGATTTCCAGGCACAGAAGAAAGGGGAAAATGTGGAGTTGATATTAAACAGTTATAAAGCTTCAATTATGTAAGATAAACAAGTTCTAGAGATTTGTTATATAACATTGTGCCTATAGTTAATAATACTATATTGTGCACTTAGAATTTTGTTAAGAGAATAGAGCTCATGTTAAGTGTTCTTATCACAATAAAAAAAGAGAATAAAACAGCTAACGCACTCCCATTTCCATGCAACTATTGATCTACTTTCTGTCTCTAGATTAGTTTGCTTTTTCTAGTATTTTATGTAAATGAAATCATACAATATGTAGTCTTTTTTTTCGGGGAGGGGGGTCTGGTTTCTTTCACTTGGCATGATTATTTGGAGATTCATTCATGTTATATATATTAATAGTTAATTATTTTTTATTTCTGAGTGGCTTTCATTGTGTGGATATAACAAAATTTATTTATCCATTCATCTATTGGTGGACATTTGGGTTGTTTCCAGTTTGGGCTGTTTCCAGTTTGTTACAAATAAAGCTACTAAAAACATTAATGTACATCCCTTTGTGAGAACATATTCTATCATTTCTCTTGAGTAAACACCTACGATAAGAATAGCTGGCCCATAATAAGTGTATACTTAACATTTTAAGAAACTACCAGCAATGTATAAGAGTTCCAGTTGCTCCACATTCTCACCAACTTGGTACAGTCTTTCTAATTTTAGATATTCTAATAAAGATGGTAAATTTTGTGTTACATGTATTTTAGCACAATTTTAAAAACATAATTATACATTTAAAATTTTACTCACTAGGTCTAGTAGTCTTTTAGTAGATTCCACTGAATTTTCTACTTACCGTGTTTCCCCAAAAATAAGACCTAGCCAGACAATCAGCTCTAATGGCTTTTGGAGCAAAAATTATAGTAAAATAAGACTGTGCATAATATAATATAATATAATATAATATAATATAATATAATATAATATAATATAATATAATATAATACCAGGTCTTATATTAATTTTTGCTCCAAAAGACGCATTAGAGCTGATTGTCCATCTAGGTCTTATTTTTGGGGAAAAACGGTAGATGATTATATCACCTACAAATACAGTTTTTCTTCTCTCTTTCTGATCTGAATGCTTTTTAGTTCTTTTTCTTGCCTTATTGCACTGGCTAGACCCTCAATTACAATGCCAAATTGAAGTATTGGAGCAGCTATTCTTGCCTCATCCCTGATCATAGAGAAATGCATTCCATCTTTCATCATTAAGTACACTATTAGCAGTAGGTTTTTCATAGATGCCCATTAATAAATTAAGAAAATTCCTTTTTATACTTAGCTTCCTGAGAATTTTAAATCAGGAACAGATATTGAATTTTGTCAAATATTTTTTTCTATATTGACTAAGATAACATTTTTATTTTTGTTTCCTAACATAATAAATTGCCTGATTTTTTACTGTTAAATCAAACTTGCTGTCCTGGAATAATTTTTTTTATATTGTTGTATTTGATTTGCTAAGATTTTGTTAAATGTTTCACATCCATGTTCATAAGTGCTACAGGCCTATAGTTTTCTTATAATAGCTCTATCCAGTTTTCATATTGGATTAATGCCAGTCTCATAAAATCAGTTTATAAGTATTTCCTCCTCTTTGATTTTCTGGAAGATTTATGTAGCATTGGTATTATTTTTTTCTAACCTCTTTGGTAGAATTTATCAGTGAATCTATGTAAGTCTGGAGTTTTGTGTGTGTGAAGGTTTTCAACAATGAATTCCATTTCTTTAAAAGATATGGGGCTATTCAGGTTATCTGTTTTTTTCTTGAACACATGTCTTGATAGTTCATGTGTTTCAGAAAATTTGTACTTTTCATTGAAGTTGTCTTTTTTTTGGCATACATTTATTCCTAACATTCCCCTACCAACCTTTTAATATTTGTAGAATCCATATTGATGTTATCTCTCTCATTCCTAAGATTGCTAATTTTTGCCTTCTCTTTCTTCCTAATCACTCTGCCTAGTGGTTTGTCAATTATATCTATCAAAAAGAAGGAAATACCTAGGAATAAATTTATCCAAGGAGGTAAAAGATCTGTACACTGAAAACTATAAAACATTGATGAAAGAAACTGAAAAAGATATAAATAATTGGAAATACATTCCATGGACATAGGCTGGTAGAATTAATATTGTTAAAGATGTCCTTACTACCCAAAGCAATCTCAGATTCAATGCAATCCCTATCAAAATTCCAATAGCACTTTTCATAGAAATAGAAAACACAATCCTAAAATGTAATGGAACCAAAAAAAGTGCCAAACATCAAAAACAATTTTGAGAAAGAAGAAAAAAACTAGAGACATCACACATCCTGATTTCAAACTCTACAACAGTAATCAAAACAATATGGTACCAGCATAAAAACAGGCACACAGACCAATGGAACAGATTCAAGAGCCCAGAAATAAACTCTCACATATATGGTCAACTAATATTAGACAAGGGAGCCAAAAATGCTCAACGAGAAAAGAACAATCTCTTCAATAAATGGTACTAAGGAAACTGAACAACCACCTGCAGAAGAATGAAACTGAACTCCTTTCTTATACTACTCACAAAAATTAACTCAGAATGGTTTTAAGACTTAAATGTAAGACCTAAAACTATAAAACTCCTAGAAGGAAACACATTGAAAAAGCTCCTTGACATTATTGGTCTTTACAATGATTTTTTGGATTTGACACCAAATGTACAAGCAACAAAAGCAAAAATAAATAATTAGAACTACATCAAACTAAAATGGTCTATACACTAAAAGAAACAATCAACAAAATGAAAAAGCAGCCTACAGAAAGGGAGAAAATATTTGCAAATCCAAAATATATGAAGAACTCATACAACTCGATAGCAAAAAAAATCCAGCTACAAAATGGGCAGAGGGTCTGAATAGACATTTTTTTCAAAGGAGATATTCAAATGGCCAACAGGTACATGAAAAGGTGCTCAACATTACTAATGATTAGGGAAATGCTAATCAAAACCATAATTGGATACTACATCACACCTGTTAGAATGGCTATTATCGAGAGAGAGAGAGAGAGAGAGAGAGAGAACAAATCTGACAAAAATAAGGAGAAAAGAGAACGTTGGTGCATTAACGGTGGGAATGTAAGTTGGTAAAGCCACTACTGAAAGTTATTCAGCCAAGATGGAGGTTCCTAAACAATTAAAAATAGAACTACCATATGATCCAGCGATTCACTTCCACGTAGTATGTGTCCAAAGGAAACAAAATCACTATTCCTAAGAAATAACTGCACCCTCATTTAAGCGAAGCATTATTTACAATAGCCAAGACAGGGAAAGAATCTAGGTGTCCATCTTAGATAAATGGATAAAGAAGATGTGGTGTATATATACAATGGAATACCATCCAGCTATAAAAAATAAAGAAATCCTTTATTTTAGACAACATGGGTGGACCTTGAGGGCATTATGCCAAGTGAAATAAGTCAGACAGAGAAAGACAAATACTGTACGATCTCACTTGGACTGGAATTACACACACACACACACACACACACACACGCACACACACACACACCCCCAAAAAAAACATAGAAAAAGAGATCACATTTGAGGTTATGAGGCAAGGAGTGGGGGTGGGGGAATTAAATGAAAATGGTCAAAAAGTCAAACTTACTTAAAGTTATGAGTAAGTACTAGAAATGTAAGGTCCAACATGATGACTATAGTTAACCCTGCGGTATGGCATATTTGAAAGTTGCTAAAAGAATAAATCGTAAAAGTTCTCATCAAAGAAACAAATACTTTGTAACTATATGAGGATATGGGTGTCACCTTACTGTGGTAATCATTTCTCAATATACATATGCCAGCTCATTCTGTGGCTCATCTTAAACTTATACAGAGTTATATAACAATTATATCTCACTAAAACTGAAAAAAAAGAATCAGTATATAATCTGGCTCCGCATGAACATTAATAAGAAGTTCAAAGTAATATGTTCACTTATATAGTATAACATGTGTCATGTTCACAACCGTTTCTGGGGATGCACCATAGGAGTGAAGAAAAAAAACTGTTTACTTCTTGTACTTTACTGGAAATTAAGTATTTAAAATGTGCACAGCAACTAAAATTCTATCAGCTAGAGTATGAAAAAATTATGAAGCAGGTTTAACAAGCTTGTAGGGTGTAAGATCAATATACATAAATCAACTGCATTGTCATAGAATAAACAATTAGAAATTAAAATTTTAAGAATTATTTATAATAGCAAAGAATATGAAATACTTAGGTATAAATTTAGCAAAATATATGCAACATATATGTACTGAAAACTAAAAAACATTACTGAGAAAAAAGTCCTAAATAAATGAAGAGCTTTAGCAGGTTTATAAGACAAAGAAACAACATTATTATGAAAATAATTCTTCCAAAATTGATCTATATATTCAATATAATCCCAGTCAAAATCCTAGCAGATTTTTTTGTAAAGTAGAGTCTAAAATTTATATGGAAATGTACAGTCAAAACAACTTTGGAAAAAAATCAACAAAGCTGGAAGACTAACATTATCTCATTTCCAAATGAGATACAATAGTTAAGATAGTAAAGCTACAGTAAGTCAGACAGTATGTAAATATAGACAAATAGATCAACGGAACAGAATATAAAGTCCAAAAATAGATCCACACATATATAGTCAATTGATTTTTTTCAACAAAGGTTCCAGGGAAATTCAGTGGGTGTGGGGGGAGAATAACTGCTTCAATAAATGGTCTGGAACAATTGGACAGTCATAGGAAAGACAGAAAAGAGGAAAGGAGAGAAGTAAGGGAGGAAAAGGAGGGAAAGAAGGAAGGCAGGGAGGAAGGAGGGAGAGAGGAAGGGAGGGGAAGGAAGAAGGAAAAAGGACCTCTACTGTTACCTCACACAATATAGAAAAATTAACATAAAATTATTCATAAACTGAAATAATATCTAAAACTATAAAAATTCTAGAAGAAAACATAAGAAAAATAATACCAATTATGAGTTTGCCTAAGATTTCTTACGCATGTCACAAAAAACCATAAAATATAAAAGAAAAAGAAATAAATATATTGGACTTTATAAGAATTTTAAACGTTTGCTCTTTAAAGGCACTGTTATAAAAATAGATAAGTCACAGATAGGGAGAAAGCGTATACAAAACACATATCTGATAAATGACTTGTATGCAGAATATATAAGGAACTCTTGTAACTCAATAATAAGAAAGCAAATGATCAGTGATTGCGGTGGGGGGCAGTGAAGAAGGGCAGGAGAATGGGATTTTTCAAAGGGGCAGGAGGAAATTCTTGGTAATGACGGATATGGTCACTATTTGCTTGTGGTGATGGTTCCTGGGTGTAGACATATCAAAACTCATCAAATTATACACTTTAAATATGTACAGTTTATTTTATTTCAATCATATCTCAAAGTCATAAAAAAAAAATCACTTGTTCTAGGACCTATTCTTCAGAGACCTACATGGAAATGGCAAATAAATTAATGCCAGTGATAAAAGTTTGCTGGCTGGGGATATTCAGTGTTCTGCTGCAGAAAAAGACATCAACCCTGTGGGTGTAATAGTAGAGACCCGTAGGTCAGAACATTCCAGTACTGCTCAAATCATTCTACAGAAAACTGCACACAATGCTCTCTCTTTGTGTGGGGCACGGCCAGGTGCAGGAAAGGGGAAAACCTGGACAGTTGACTTGTACATTAACTAGTCACGTCACAATCAATCTACAGGATTTATTAGTTTTGAAAATCACCTACCTGGATTCGTCATTTAATTCAGAAACCGGAATTTTTACTGATGGTTCTTGTAAATCTGAAGTATACTCGTGTTCTGAAGCAACTTCTAACGGTGAAAATTAAAAACAAAAATTGTTAAGCTTCTCAACTAAGTATTTACCACACAAGTCTTATTTATGATAGATTTAAAAATCTGACCTTGTTGTGTATCACTCAGTTGCAATTTTCAGGTGAACTATCAACTGTCTTTGTTTGCTGCAGAAAAAAATATGTATTTAATTATGGCGCCTTTGAAACCCTCTTTTGAAATTCTTTTGGAGCCACTTTACACCTCCAAAGAAGAGCATTTCCACTGAATAGTAAGATATCAGGCTCTTTGTTTATTAGACTTGGCTCCAAATGACTGTTGGCTGTTCCAATAAATTAATATACATCCTCAGGAGAAGACTGGCCACTCTCAAAGATAATCAGTGTTGCAAAGTTACTAAGGGAAAAATCAAAGGAAAACTTACTAAAATGTTTTCAATAGCATCAGAATTGTTGGGATAAGCCTACAGCTTCCCCAGGAGACCAACTGTCTAGAAGAATCATCTTGGTATGTTTGTTTTTTTAAAAAAAATCATTACACTAACTACCATCACGCTTCTGTATAGTGTCCAGGTAATCAAATATAAGAAAAGGAGAAAGGGGCAGAATATCTCTATATGCTAGGCAGTATGTTAGGTGCCGTACATACATTCTGGTTTTAATCCTCAATTCCACAAGATAAGACCAGTAGACAGAACTGTTGAAAAACTCCCAGAGACCCTATTCCTCCTGATTCCCTTCATCCTCAAAGAGCTTAGCGATGAGCAAGGGCCAAGGAGTCCACAGCAATTATCCTCAGAGCTTCTGGAAGAATGTGGTGAGGAGGTGATAATATCCTAGAAAATTTTTCAACTGTTCAAAATAAATAAAATAAAACCTTTCAAGGCACAAAGAGGCTTTGTGTCCTACATAATTAAGACAATGACACGTGAAAAGGTAGAACTAGGATTAGAACTCAGAATTCTCAACTCTTATTACATGGCGTGTAAAAGATCAATCCTTCTGCTGGATCAAATGTTCACATCAAAACCCAACAAGGAGTTCTGGTTCAAGATGACAAGGTAGGAAGATTCTGAACTCACCTCCTCCCACAGACACACCAATCTTCAGCTCTATATAGCATAATTTCCTCAAGGGAAAAAAGCTAAATCTAGTTGAATGATTCCTACACATCGGGTGAATAAGAAAAAACTCACATCAAAGCAGGCAGATGCTGAGACACAATCGGACATAAACCCCACCACCAGCATGGCAACCCACAATTGGGAAGAAACTCAGAACCCCAAATTTCTCCCTGAGGAGCAAAGAGTTTGAACCCCACATCTGGTACTCCAACTTTTAAGACCTGCACCTGAGAGATAAGCCCCCAAAAATCTATTAATAGCTTTTAAAGCCAGCAGGGCTTGCATCCGTGAGACCCACAAGGCCATAACAAACTGAGAAACAGCTCTTAGAGGGCTTGTACATGTGGACTCACCTGCCCCAGGGCCCAACACGGAGGCAACCAACTGGAAAGTGTACAGTCTTTCTGTGAAAGAGGCTTACTTGCTTAACTTAAAGCATCAGTCTCAGAGGCAGGCATCTAACTTAACACACATCTAGGGGCCTTCCATAATACTCTCTGGGGACAGAGGCCAGAAAGCACCACCTTACACTCTTCCTTTGCCTTCTCTAGCTTGCCAATGTCTCCTGGAAAGGAGTTTCTATCCTCATCTTGTGCCCTGATTTTTGCAACTGCCACACAGGGGATACCTCTAAATTGCCTGGTTCTGGTGGCCAGTGGGGCTTAAATTCATGGGTCCCTCAGGACTGTAACCAATGAAAAAAAAAGTTCTTAACCATCTATGATCCTCAGGACACAGCAGAGACACAACACTGAGATGTACTGCCTTCCTGTGAAAGAGGCCTGTTCACTTGTCTTCGTAGGGCCGACTGTAAGCCTCTCCAGAGACCTTGGAGGGCAGGTGCTATCTGTGCACTCCCCCTCTTCTGTGCTCCAGAGCACCAGAATCTCCCAGAAGGCAGCGTGTACATGCATCTGGTGCCTCAGTTTTGGTGGCTGCCATCCAGGGTACACCCCTTGATTGTCTGGTTCTGATGGCCAGCAGGGCTTCCATTCCTGTGTCCCATAACAACTTGAGTTCTTGGCTGGCTACCACCTCCAGGGCACAGCACACACAGCAGACTAAAACACACCCCTAGTCTGTCTTTGAAAAAGGCCTATTTGTTTGTCCTAAAGCTCTGGCCAGAGGGGCAGATTTCTGATTGGGCACATGTCTAGGGGCTACTCCAAAACAAAAGCGAGTGGATGCCAATTTTGTACTCACCCTCTGCCTCACTATAGCTCACGAGTATCTCCCAGAAAGGAGTTCATACTGTCACTAGGCACTTCAATTTTTGTGGCTGCCCTTCAGGGGACACCTCTAGATCACCTGGCTCTTGTGGACAGTGGGGCTTGTACTCGCAATACCACCAGACTGTATATATTTGCATACTTTAAAAGCTGTTGCCTGACGGTCTGGTTTCCAATCAGCCTGAATCTAGGTGCTGACTCAAATCCTCCCCTTTAGGACACTGACAGCTCTTGGCATAACCTCAAATACTGAGAGTCACTAAAATTAAAAGAAGTTGCTCAGACAGTCACAAAGGATTGAGAGACAACCAAGAGCTAGGACAGGGTTGAGCAATAAGTTTCATCTCCTTATGAGACCACTCCTTCAGATAGGGAGAGGTGGTTGTTTTATATAATGCATAGAAACCAACACAGAGAGTCAAGGAAAATGAAGAAACAAAGGAATATGTTCCAAATGAAAACAAAATAAACCTCAGAAAAAGACCTTAACGAAAAGGAGCTAAGTGATTTACCTAAGTGATTTATTTAAGTTCAATACTCATAAAAATGCTTACCAAACTTGGGGAAATAATGTATGAATACAGTGAGAACTTCAACAAAGACATAGGAAATATAAGAAAGTACTAAATAGTAGTCATAGAACTTAAGAACACAATAACTAAACCCAAAAAAATATACTACAGGGGTTCAACATCAGACTAGATGAAACACAAGAAAGAAACAGTGAACTTGAAGACAGGGGGCAGGGCAGTAAAACTCACCCAGTAAGAGCAGTAAAATGAAAAAAGTGGATCCTTTTGTAGATCATAAGTGTGATGATTGGGTGGTCACGCTTTTGCGTGAGATGTGCCTCCCACAAACCTTGTTACGACATCGGCACATTAAAAAAGGAAAAAAAAAAAAAAGGAAAAATGAGGACAGTATAAGGGTCTTATGGGACAACATCAGGTGAACAAACATTCACATTATAGGGGTCCCAGAAGGAGAAGAAAGAGAGACAGGGACAGAAAGTTTATTTGAAGAAATAATAACTGACAACTTCCCTAACCTGGGGAAACAGACATCCAGATCTAGGAAGCCCAAAGAGGTTCAAAAAAAACAGAATCCAAAGAAATCCACACCAAGACACATTATAATTAAAGTGTCAAAAGTTAAAGACAAGAATAAAATTTTAAAAGCAGCAAGAGAAAAACTTGTTATGTACCAGAGAAACTTCATAAGACTATCAGTTTTATCAACAAAAACTTTGCAGGCCAAGGGTGTAACACAATATATTCAAAGCGCTGAATTTAAATACTTCCACCCAAGAATACCCTGCCCAGCAAAGCTGTCATTCAGAGTTGGACAGATAGTGTTCTAGGCAAGCAAAAGCTAAAGGAGTTCATCACTACTAAACTGTCCTTACAAAAAACTGTTAAAGGGACTTCTTTAAGCTTAAATGAAAGGGTGCTAATTAGTAACAGGAAAATATATGAAACTATAAATTTCACTGGTAAAGGTAAATATATAGTAAAATTCAGAGTAATCTAATATTATAAGGTAGTGGGTTAACTACTTATAAAGATAGTATGAAAGTTAAAAGACGAAAGTAGTAAAAATAACTATTACTACAATACTTTGTTAAAGGATACTTAAGCTAAAGACATGTAAATTCAAAAAAATAAAACATGGAGGGCAAGTAAAAATGTACAGCTTTAAATAGTAATCAAGTTCAAATTATCAAATGAAAAATAAACTGTTATTGTTTTATGTAAGTCTCATGGTAACTACACAGGAAAAACCTACAGGAGGTGAGAGAGAGAGACAGAGAGAGACAGAGAGAGACAGAGAGGGAGAGAGAGAAAGAGAGAGAAAGAGAAAGAGAGAAAGAAAAAGGAATCTAACCACTACAGGAAATCATAAAATCACACAGAAACAGAGCAACAGAAGAAAAAGGCAACAGAGGAAGTACAAAACAACTAGAAAACAATGAAAAAAAATGGTGATTAGTGTATACCTATCCATAATTACTCTAAATGTAAATGAATTCAATTCTCCAATCAAAAGACACAGAGGTCTAAATGGAAAAAAAACAAACAGAAGACCCATCTATATGCTGCCTAAAACAGACTCACTTCAAATGTAAGGACACACATAGACTAAAAGTGAAGGGATGGAAAATATATTCCATGCAAATGGAAACCAAAAGAAAGCTGGGGTAGCTATACTTATATCTGACAAAATAGATTTTAAGAGTAAGACTGTAAAATAAGAGATGCAGAAGATCATTACATTAATGATAAAAGAGTCAATCCAACAACAGGATATAAAATTTTAAATATTTATGCACCTAACATAGGAGTACCTACATATATAAAGCAAATGTTAACAGATCTAAAGGGAGAAATAGACAGAAGCTACATATTTAAAAGTGGCTAAGAAAGTAAATTAAAAGTTCTCATCACAAAAAAATAGAATTGTTAAGTATGGCAATGGCTGTTAACTAGACTTACTGTGGTGATCATTTTGTTATATATACAAATATTGAATCATTATGTTGTACACCTGAAACTAATACAGTCATGCACCACTTAATGACAGGGATATGTTCTGAGAAATGCATTGCTAGGTGATTTTGTCATTGTGTGAACATCATAAGAGTATACTCACACAAACCTAGGTGGTACAGCCCACTACACACCTAGGCTGTGTGGCATAGCCTATTACTCCTAGGCTGCAAACTTGTACAGCATATTACTGCACAAAACAACACAAAATTAAAACAAACACAGGAGAAAACGATGCAACCAAAAGATGTGGTCAACACCAGATATATGAGACTGCTGCCAGCAAAACACAGCATACCGTTTTATAGCAAACTTTTTTTTAATAAGTAGTGTATACTCTAAAGTAATGATAAAAATATAGTAAATACATAAATCAATAACATAGTTGTTTATTATCATTATCAGTATCCTGTACTGTATATAATTATATGTACTTTAATACAACTGGCTGTGCAGGTTTGTTTACGCCAGCATCACCAACATGTGAGTAATGCTTTGCACTATGACATCATGAGGACTGTGATGTCACTAGGTGTTGGGAATTTTTTTAGCTCCATTATAATCTCATGGACCACCATGATATATAGTTTGTCATTGACTGAAACATTATGCGGCACATGACTGTATAATGTTATATATATCAATTATATTTCAACTTTAAAAAACCCAACATGGAAATTTAAGAGACAAGAAAACACACTAAAACACAGTCAAATAATTAAAAATAATTAAACCTGCCATCTGCTTGTCTTCTCCTAAAGCTTTAATGGAGGCTTCTGATATGTTGAATTGCAAATCAAAATGAATTTCTATTTTTCTCGTTTCTTTGTTGCTGACATTAATAGGCTGTAAGTAAATGATGAACATCTTCTTCGCCTCAGTTTCTAGCAAAAATAAAATATACCAATGCATATCAACACACTGAAAGTTTTTACTTTAAAATTTCATAATTTTAAATAACAGCACTATGATATTTGTCAACTGTCCCAGATTTTTCTGCAATGAGAAATTGAAATCATTAAATAGAGTTACTTTGAAGTTATTTTATTAGATTGTGTGTGTGCTTCTAGGATTAAGTGATTATTTCTTGCAGAAATAGAAAGTAATTTAGCAGCATAACAATGGAAATTGTTTTGTCTTCTAAAATTCGGTCCACTTTTCAAAGAGCATTTTGTGAAGACAAGGCTATCGTATGCAAGAGTTATTTTACTTTCCAATATATTAGGACAACATTCATTCTCATTCTTTCTTGCAGATCCCACTCATTTCTGAAATTCAAATTAAAAGTCACTATTCGCACTACACAATATGGAATAATACACCTTTCTTAAATAGCCTCTACTTAAAGGGGAGAAATGGAAACATCCTAGAGAGAGGCCTGTTTCTCAGACAACAGTCTCCTTGAGGGCCCTCTTCCAGGATGCCAGCCCTGGGCTGACAAATAGTGATTGGTTTCAGAAGAGAAAATAGCTTAGGACAAAATTCAAGGAGAATCCAACAATAAGCCACCATAAGTACACACTGAGGTGGAAGTAGCAGAAAAGAGAGTAAAGTCCATGAAAGTAGGCAAAACTAACAGTCACAAATTGATGAGAATGGAAACAGGAAAAAAAGAGTAAGACTCATCTAAGTCTAGATCTGTGGCAACTGAGTACTTGTAGTATGGCTAGTACAAACTAAGATGTACCACAGCATAAAATAGGTATCAGCTTGTGAAGACTTGGTACAAATAAGAGAAGGTAGAATATCTCATATATTTTTCATATTAATTGCATGTTAAAATGTTAATATTTTGGATATATTGAGTCAATGCATATTAACAAATACTCCACTTAAAAAACTTAACATGGCTACTTGAAATTTAATATTAAATTAATACATCGCTCATATTATATTCTTTTAATTTGGTGACAATTGTTAATAAAATTATATAGGTTTCAAGTGTACAATTCTGTAATACATCATCTACATATTGCATTGTGTGTTCACCATTCAGAGTCAGTTCTTCCATCACCATATATTTGATCCCCTTTACCATCTTCTACTCTCCTCCCTTCCCCCCTTACCCTCTGGTAACCCACTAAACTATTGTTGCCACATTATATTTTTATAGGACAGTGTTGGCCTAGAGCAAAGCTCAGCAATCCCCCTAAATACTGATCTTACTGGACATCTAGTCACTCCAGGAAAAGTCTATGAAACTCTGCACAAAAGTAATTCAACATTATCTAGAAAGTAAACAGCTAGTTGGGCTTAGGATTCAAGGCAGAGAGACAAAAGTCAGAAGAAACTACCTGAGGATTGCACCAAGCACTCAACATAGTGCTAAAACATTGCCAGCTTTTAAACACGAAGGGCTATGCATAAAAAACTAAGGTCTTCCTTGCAAAGTTTGCTAGACAGTAGTCAGTTTCTTGGCTATAAAAATAGAAAGTAACATCTACCTCCTGCAGATATTGTGAGGCACTTTGTAAATTATAAAGTCTCACAGAAATTGTGATATATTAACTCTGGCAGGTTGGTTCCTAAAAACCATTACAGTAGCAAGGTTTGGAGTTCAGAACTTAAAATAGGAAAGCAATTTAGGGGTATCACAGTCAGAAAATCTGTGCAAGTCTAAAATACTGACTTAGAGTAAATACCAAAGACATTTTATGTATTTTAAATGGTAACAGGTAATGACTACATAAATTAAGTTACTCTTACCTTATTTATGATTACACTTAATTACATTCTAGGGAGATATTATAATTCCTTTCCTTTGCTACAGAAAAGAAGTACTACCAACTAATGTATACTATCTTCCAATTCTGTGACTATTTTACTGCTAACTCTTTCCATCTGTGACACAATAAAAAATACATATTTGGCCTCTTCACGGGTTCCTGATTCAGACCTCCTAAAACCTCTGTAATTTCCTGAGTGCTAGTAGAAGGGCTAGGAGCATCTTGTCTTGTAATATTTGGTCTTTGACCCCTGTTTCTGACACAAGAGCTTCTAAGACCCTTAGAATCCCCGGACTGATGGGTGTCTTGTATGCTAATGAAAGGACTGGTGGCTGGGGGCCCCTACACAGCAGCAGGATGGAGGCTGGTCCCAGAAAGGACTGAAGCATGATTACAGAGTTGGAACTTTCAGCTCCAACCCTCAACCTCCAGGGACCAGAGATTGAGTTAAGAATTGATCCCCGCTACATGATAAAAATCTCTAAACAAGGGTTTGGGAAAGCTTCCAAGTTGGTGCACACATCCTTGTGCCAGGAGGGTGGTGTACCCCAGTTTCACAGAGATGAAGCTCTGCACTCAGGACACTTCTGGATCTCACTCTGTGTACCTCTCACCTGGCGGTTCATCTACATCCTTGTTTATATCCTTTATAATAAACTGGTAACTTCAGTGTTTCCCTGAGTTCTGTGAGCCAGGATAGCAAATTATCAGACATAACAAGGAGCTTGTGGGAACCCTGGATTTGTAGCTGGATGGTCAAAAGTACACGTGGGGCTTGTAAGTAGTGTCTGAAGTGGGGGCAGTCTTGTGGGATTGAGCCGTCAACCTGTGGGGTCTCCACTAACTCCAAGTAGTTAGCGTCAGAATTGCTTAATGTCAGAAGTGTTGTGAGTGAAGGAAGCAGTTTTCTTTTACCATCTCTCAGCTCTTCCAACTGAAGCCTTCTCCCATGTCAACAGACATAGTTCCAAAATCAAGGCTCACTTCTCTTCATCTTTCCCTTCATTCACAGAGCTTCACAGTGAAAGTCTCTTCTGCCATTTGCTTTACCACCTAATCTATCCCTGTCCCAAGTTTCTCTCTTTTTCTAATAATAGGCAACAGGAGAAATTAAAAATTCCTGCACTTCAGAATAAATTTTCACAAGCACTGAAAATAACTATATATGGAAAACTGTGGAAGATTTTTTAAATGCACCGAAAAGTTACTGGGTGCCTGTCTAGAATCCTTTCTGGGATATCTACACTTTTCCTTGTCTTTGAGCTATTTTACAAATCTGTAAGTTGCAGAAAATTAATGATAATGAAAGTGATTCTTGTCCCTAGAAATTTAAATTAATTGCTTCTGTGGAATGCAATTGTCTACTCTTAAAATGCAATTGTCTACTCTTAAATCTATTTACAAATTAATTTACTCATTGCTTATATATGTATAGTTATTTGAATCCTCCTTTCAATTGGTTATTTTCATCTTACTGATTTCCTCATTAATTAGTGAATTAGATAAAGTCTTCAACTCACATTCATGTAATATTTGCATGAAGGTTATGATTTCACCTTTTCAAAAATTATCGTTTAACAGAACAATGAAGTTAACTTATGTACACAGGAAATCCACCAAGGGAAAATCAGGGCAGAGGAAGGCTTACTTTATCTTAAGTGGTCCCATGGGAGAACCTTCATTAAGAGTTCAAAGCTAAGGAGGATTTATTTTCCCCAGGACTCGTATGAGAAAAATCATATTACAGATCATGTTTCACTTTTCACCCTAGCTCTTAGGAAGCTAAGCATCAAATTTGAATCTCCATGGTGGGCCATTTTAGAGTAGGCTTCATGATAAACATTTTTATTCTTATCCATGGTTCCAATTTTGCATTTTTATTATTTGGTAAAAATATGCAAGCTGATCTAGAAGTGTAATATCCATATAATCACATTAAATTTGTTTTAAATCTTCAATAAACCCAATTACTTAAAAATAATGTATATACTAAGTTACTTTCCAAAAGGTCCCCTTATTTTTTAAAGACCCAATTCAGGAATCCTGATCAATATGATTATAGCTGCAACATGAAGTGAACAAACAAGTTACAGTACTTGTACCCATCTGATTTCATGCTCCACTCTGTCTTACCAATCTAAGAAGAAAGGTGGGAAGTCAGAGGGATAATATTTAGATAGAGGTGGCATATACCCACATAAAATCATTGATTATTAAAAATCTGTGAGAGGGAGAAAGCAGGTACTATAACCATTTTTTAAATTGTGGTACAAAACATAACATTGACACTGTTAACCATTTTTAAGTTGTCCAGTTCAGTGGTGTTACGTATCTTCACACTGTTGTACAACTGATCTCCAGAACTTTTTCATCTTAAAATCTGAAACTCTGTGACCATGAAACAACTACTCCCCATTTTCCCCTCCCGACAGACCCTTGGTAACCACTATTCTACTGCTTCTATAAATTTGAGTACTTTGGATGCCTCATGTAAGTAGAATCACACAGTATTTGTCTTTTTGTGACTGGCTTAATTCACTTAGGCATAATGTCCCCAAAGTTTAATCCATGTTGTCACATGTGTCAGAATTTCTTTCCTTTTTAAAGCTGGTAATATTCCACTGTAGATATTTACTGTCTTTTAAAAATCTATTCATCTACTGATAGACACTTAGGTTGCTTCCACCTTTGGCTACTGTGAATAATGCTACAATGAACATGGGTTATAAATATCTCTTCAAGTCCTGCTTTCAATTATTCTGGATATATACCCTGAAGTGAAATTGCCAGATCTTATAGGAATTCTATTTTTATTTTTTGAATAACTAAACAATTTTTATAATGAGAAAACCAGGCAAGTAATTGAACCCCAGTCACAAAGCAAAGAAGTCAACAGTCCTGGTCCCCTGCATCATGGTCACCTCCCTTCTACTTCCAGGCACAAAGTCTGTGCAATAATTAAGCAAACATATACCACAACTCTAAACAGAAATACGACTCTGAATTAAATGTGGGGTAGTTCAATTATCATCTTACCTATTATGCTGAAATTAATCACTGCTTCCTTCAAAAGTTTTACTGAGTCCCACAGGAGCACTCTTGGAAAAAAAAAATAAGTGAAAAATATGTGAAATGAGCACATAACACATACTTGCATATGAACAATGTCTAAGCACTTAATTTACACAGAAATCAAATGTGATTACCCTCAATATTGTCTATATAAAAAGTTACACTCTGACTTCCTAGATTGAAATCAATCCAGAATTCCTCTGTTTTTCATCTACTGGTTTTTTCAACTGTAAGATATAATTTCAGCAAAAATTATACACGTAAATCTCATGTCAAAGGGTGAGACAAAAAATTTTCCATTAAAACCAGAACTTATCCTTTTCCTACAACACTACTGTCATTATAGGGTGTCTCTTTAGTACCTTACTCATTTCTGCAAAACAAAAAAAAAGGTCTCAATTTTATATAACCAAGCTAATTTCTGTGGGGAAGGGGGAGAGA
Source organism: Rhinolophus ferrumequinum (assembly GCF_004115265.2). Lineage (NCBI taxonomy): Eukaryota > Metazoa > Chordata > Mammalia > Chiroptera > Rhinolophidae > Rhinolophus > Rhinolophus ferrumequinum. The sequence continues at coordinate 83,241,256 of NC_046292.1, forward strand.
AAACACACAAAACACTATCCTTAACTATTTAACAGATATTTAAGTGTATCCGACTTCCCAAAATCACCATGACCAATGGCTTTGTTTTCTCCCAGACATATTCTAGACATATATCAGGAAGTTTGTATTTCTCAACAATGGCGCAAACACTTGACTTACTATTCTACCATCTACTTTTCCAACAAATAGTATTTCTTGGACATCTTTCCATCACACATGGTTACTTTTTAATCACTACATGTTTTAACCCATAATGTATGTTACTGGAAGCCAGTGTAAGGGCCGCAATTGAAGCTGATACAGATTTAGAAGTCCTAGAAAAAAGAAGAATCAAGCAGAGATTGGACTCCTCAGACAACTAGAGGGAAAAACAGACCACTGAGATACAGGAATCAAGCTACCAGAATCAGTTCTAGAAGCAGGAACTTGTAGAATGAATCGCAGACTCAACTAACAGAAGCCAAGAAGGGGACTCTGAACCCAAAACAAAGAAGAAATGGTTCATTAGGACATTCTGAAGACAGGGTCCTAGGAACCCCAATGTTGACTATTTAAAGATCTTTGAAGATTTTACCCAAAAATTGAGGTGCTGTAAATTGGGTCACCTTTCTAGAAACCAAAAAAAGGGAGTAAGCAGAGGCTGCTCAATTTTGGAGTATAAAGTGCAAAGCAGAATGATCTAGAGAAAGGAGAGTGGCCCCAATTGCTGGGGATGGAGTGGGAAGCTGTATGAAAAGGAAGACAATTGCCCTTTTCCTGTTTATCCAAACATGAATAATGTTGCCCACTAGTAGAGTAAAATAAGGGAAGGGTCCTGTAATTAACCTTATAAACACATAGAAACCCTAAAATTTCTTTGCCTAGTATTAACAGTAGGGCCCTTAAACGTCCTGGTAATGTGCCCCAGTTACAGTATGAGAGAAGACTGGGAAAGGGTCAATAAGCTTCAGAGTTGAGGCCTCTAGAAGTAGACTTCCTGTTTTAAAAGTGCTTCAGGTATCAAGAACAGCTTGGCCTGATTAAGTAAACCAAACTATGGGTTTCATTACACACCACCCTCATGGCCCCCAAAAGAGACAAACATACCTCATACCCATCAGCAAAAGCGGCAATACATGGAAATGAATAGACCCTGCAAAATACTTCACAATTAAAAAATGAAATAAAATATGGATAGAACCCAAACCCAACCTACAGATATTCTACAAACAAGCATTTATAACTAGTGTGTGCCATTAAGTCTCTTTGCATGAAGTATGGAAGGAGATCTCAAACCTGCAAATGGAGCTCTACCTATGGCTAGATTTCAAATCTCCATCTGGCAGTCTACAAGCCAGGTTTACTGGTAATATATCTCAACCCAGTCATTTGGCAAGATTCCCAATGAAAGGAGTGAATTTAGCAAATATCTTTTCATCGGGGACTTACCTGTCCATAATATGCCTATCCCTAGTGACCTATCTATAGGAAATTACTCTTCATAAAATCTCCCCAGATGATGTAATGTTAAAAATATTCCAAATCTAAATACGCTAAAAGACTGACAGAAATTACTTTTAAACACACAGAAATGAATCACTAGGCAGAATGTGTCTAGTCTTTCTACACAATGGATGACTCAGTAGTATTCAGTAAGTTATGTACCCCAAACTCTCTCCTAAAATAAAACAGGTCCTAGGTTTCTTTTTTAATATTAGATATTTTCAGAATACAACTAGTCAATAAAATAATACTGAGAAAAACATCTTACCTTCTTTGGTCACCAAGTTTGTTGTTTAGGTAATTGAGAAACAGTCTAGCGTCCTTCAAAGTAAATGAGGAAAACTTTTTAATAAAATAAAAATCAAGATGTCTTATTAAATAGTAGTACCC